>NC_088219.1:19242404-19542404 GCF_036934945.1 Oncorhynchus masou masou
GCACCGGTTTGAGTCAAGAACTGCAATGCTTCTGTGTTTTTCACACTCAATAGCTTCCCGTGTGTATCAAGAATGGACATCCAGCCAACTTGAACACATTGTAGTCAACATGGGCCAGCATCCCTGTGGAATGCTTTCGACACCATGTAGAGTCCACGCCCTGACGAATGCAACTCAATATTAGGAAGGTGTTCCTATTGTTTGGTATACTAAGTGTATGTTTCTAATTGAATCATTTCTTATTAGTCAATAATCACAGAAAGCTGACCGACCAACACGTCTGTGCCTGAATCCCTGAGTAACGCCCTGGGTCTCTAGTAGAGAGGAGAGGAGAGAGAGACCTCATTAGGTTGTATGAGAGTTGCTGCTACTGCTGCTGCCCAGGATAACAGGGCTGGCATGTCTAACAGGACACGTCTGACAAAAAGGGCACCAGTGAGAGTCAGAGGAGCTCCACAGCCACTGAGCTAAATGACCTAACATCGACCCTCCTCTGGCTGTCCACTCCCAGCATCAACTGAGACAGCCTCTCAATGAGGTCACCATCTGACCTTCTCAGGAGAGGAGGCTGCGGCCATAGCATCTGATGACCAGGAATGCCATCCCCAACAGGACACTCAGCCAAGCGTCCTTCCACCATCTCTGGGGAACGACCTTTTGATTACACTCTGACTTCATACCCACGTCATCCTCTGTGAAGCCTTTAAACGAGGATAAAGTGTGCAGCCTTTAATCCCTCAGCTCTCCTGAAGCTGAGGGATGGTGATGGACATGCTATCGCTCTCCGAGTGACCCCTACCCTCATGTATCCATCACCACAAACTGCCTGCTCAACACAACTCATAGAACACAGGACAGACATCCTGCTGCTGCTGCCAACAAGACAAAACTTCAAAGACAAACACGTCTCCACTTACTGCATTTTAATTCGCAGAATCATCTGTCCCGAGTGACTACAGGAAGGTTTCATGTCAGCAATATGCCATGGTGCCAATCATCCAGACGGCAAACAAGTCAACTTGCAAATAACTTAAGGAATAATGGGAGTGCTTGACTGATGTTTGCGAGTCCTTTATACTCCTGAGATATTTCTACATGTTGACTTGGGCTGACAGAAGCACACTTAAAAGACCAAAGAGAAGACTTCTAAATCCAGTCTCAGATATTCCACTTTCAAAACTTCCCAGGAGTTCTCCACTTATTTTTAATATCATCACATCTGCTCGCATGATACACCCCCCCTGACTGCATCCAAACCTCCCCAAACCTTTCTAGCATTAAAAGGCTTACAAGCATTTTTACAGCCCCTGAATGTCAAAATCACAATGTTTAATGAGCTCTTCATATAACCCCATGCCTTAATTATCACTGTCTCTCACTGTCTCCCTCTCTCTTGTCTCTCTGTGTGGGATGTACACTGTGTTTATGTGCTGTGTGTGTCTCTGTGTGTGAGATACACTGTTTTCATTGGTATGTGTGTGACATACACCGTGGTTTCTGTGCACAGGATACCTGCTCTGGGTTTTGTCCTTCCCCACCCCCTGCTGCTCACTCTGTTGTGTTCAGGCCCAGAGATCCTCCTCTGTTGGGCTGTTAATGAATAAATAAAGCGTCTCTTTAGAGATTACCCAGGGCTGCCTTCTTCAGGAGGCCGGGATGGGACTTTCTATCAGTGTTTCCCAGGTACCATCATTCCTCATTCCCACTACAATACAATATGAGAGCTCTGCACGGCTTCCCTCGCCACATCTCTGAGCCATTAGCTCTGAAGACGCTCATTTTTCAGGAGTTTATCAGGGGAGGATAGATAGAGAGCAAATCATCTAGAATAAGCAAAAAGCCACTTGACTCTAGAGAGAGGGAGAGAGAGAGAGCTGAGGAGGAGACATCCTCATTTCAGACACACCATCTAGCAGATGAATATGGAGAAATCTGTGATTAGCTACTGTACTTCTCCACAACACCAGCAAAGCACACAAAGAGGGAACAAGGCTTTTAGGGGATCTGTGAGGATCCACATTATACAGTTAAACATTTTAGGTACTGAAAACTACCTCCATATATTGTAGGTGTACTGTTTCTATGTGTTTCAAGTATTGAAACTACCTCCATATATTGTAGGTGTACTGTTTCTATGTGTTTGAAGTATTGAAACTACCTCCATATATTGTAGGTGTACTGTTTCTATGTGTTTGAAGTATTGAAACTACCTCCATATATTGTAGGTGTACTGTTTCTATGTGTTTGAAGTATTGAAACTCCCTCCATATATTGTAGGTGTACTGTTTCTATGTGTTTGAAGTATTGAAACTACCTCCATATATTGTAGGTGTACTGTTTCTATGTGTTTGAAGTATTGAAACTCCCTCCATATATTGTAGGTGTACTGTTTCTATGTGTTTGAAGTATTGAAACTACCTCCATATATTGTAGGTGTACTGTTTCTATGTGTTTGAAGTATTGAAACTCCTCCATATATTGTAGGTGTACTGTTTCTATGTGTTTGAAGTATTGAAACTCCCTCCATATATTGTAGGTGTACTGTTTCTATGTGTTTGAAGTATTGAAACTCCCTCCATTTATTGTAGGTGTACTGTTTCTATGTGTTTGAAGTATTGAAACTACCTCCATATATTGTAGGTGTACTGTTTCTATGTGTTTGAAGTATTGAAACTACCTCCATATATTGTAGGTGTACTGTTTCTATGTGTTTGAAGAATTGAAACTCCCTCCATATATTGTAGGTGTACTGTTTCTATGTGTTTGAAGTATTGAAACTCCCTCCATATATTGTAGGTGTACTGTTTCTATGTGTTTGAAGTATTGAAACTCCCTCCATATATTGTAGGTGTACTGTTTCTATGTGTTTCAACGTAATGGAGCCAGGCCCGGTAGCTACAGAACTCACCCTCATCTCCTGGGCCTCCTTCTTGTCATCCCATGCCCAGCTGCGCTTGGTAAAGTAGTTGACTGTGGCAAACTCTATCAGGGCGGAGAAGACAAAGGCATAGCATACCGCCATGAACCAGTCCATAGCTGTGGCATAAGCCACCTTAGGCAGGGAGTTCCTGGCACTGATACTCAGGGTTGTCATGGTTAGAACTGTGGTGACCCCTGGGGACAAAAAGAAGAGAGGCAAAGGGAATGATAGGGTGTATTAGAGAGTGTATGAACTGACAAACACACACACAAACACACACATATGTACATTACACACAGACCCAACTGGGTTGAACTACAGTACACATACAGGTCTAGGATCTTAACTGGAGCCAGTCTCCTACAGCAGGAAAACAATCCTGCAGCATGAGGAAATGTGAATTATGCGGATTATAATTAATAAACATTTTTGTAGCGGTTGGTACATTTTTTTGTAAGGGAAAATCATGTCTGCAATTATAAAGTGGAAATGACAAACTTTAGAAGCCTTTTAAACCTCAAATACACTGCACGTTTTACATTTCCCCAAATTGTAGGAAAGTTGTCTTGCAACAGGGTGGTCAAATTAAGATACTACATCTGTAACTGTGTTTCATGTAAAGAACAAAGTGCCATCCTTGAACATTCAGTACATGCTGTCACAGTGTGCTGTGACATATGGCCAAGGTGAGGACATAAAAACCCAATTGTGAAAAAAACAAATGATTCAGTTAGGAGAATTAGTGATAAAGACGCAGCTCCAATCTAACCTCTCCAACCCTGGAGCCAGCGCCAGCCCTCTACTACACTGACTCCATGAGTTTCACAGAACCGCAGATTGGAGGCGCCCCATAGAAGAGCTCCACTGAGCTTGTCTGATGATACACTGTAATCCCTGTATTGACACAGTGCAGGCGGCTAGGCAGTCCCCTGCCATCTGTCTGGAGAAACGTGGAACAACCACTTCATAGGGGGACGAGGAGCCATGGGTGGATGGGAGAGAGAAGGGGCTGCTTTAGAACAGTCACAGCAGCCTGACAGAGTGGTGCTGCACTTGATATGAAAACCCTGCTGGCTGATCACCTCATGGAAATGTGAGGGTCGCTCGCTGTGACCTGCAGCTTGAATGGGTTGCCAACTACTACACAATGTCCATGATTGTAGATGGGGTAGAGGCCTACCTGGGGGCTCTAGGCATGAAGGGATTGGAAGTACCTCCTCCATTGACTACCTCCATCATGTTTGACAGTGTGACACAGCCATCATATCCACATGAGGTTTCATTTAACTTTCCTGGCATTGTTTGACACTTAAGCGTTTTGAGGAAAATTCCACTGCCAGTATGGATGTCATTACACAGGCAATCAAAATGTTGAAACAGAAACAGATTTGGCCATCTACACCAGTAGCTAGAAGACATAGCAAATAGGCATTCCAAATGTGGATGTGCAATACTCTTATTAGGTGTAAGGCCCAATGTTGATTTGAATCACAACGCAGAAAGAGATTTGAGAGGATAAATCAATTGCTGTGTGAAATGTGCATGACTTATTGTGCCCATGCGCCGGCCATTGTGTTCTACGTCTCAGCGAATTTAAAGAATGAAATGATAGGAGAGCAGAGAATGGGTGTCCATCAAAGCAGATATAAGCAATCATTCCACTTCTCCTGTTCCCACCTGCCTCATCTGTTAAAATAAATATATATAGGCTTCAAAAATGGACTTGTGCAGCTGAAGAGGCAAACTCAATGTGAACCTGTGGGGCTTGTGCAGCTGAAGAGGTAAACTCAATGTGAACCTGTGGGGCTTGTGCAGCTGAAGAGGTAAACTCAATGTGAACCTGTGGGGCTTGTGCAGCTGAAGAGGTAAACTCAATGTGAACCTGTGGGGCTTGTGCAGCTGAAGAGGTAAACTCAATGTGAACCTGTGGGGCTTGTACAGCTGAAGAGGTAAACTCAATGTGAACCTGTGGGGCTTGTGCAGCTGAAGAGGTAAACTCAATGTGAAGCTGTGGGGCTTGTGCAGCTGAAGAGGTAAACTCAATGTGAACCTGTGGGGCTTGTGCAGCTGAAGAGGTAAACTCAATGTGAACCTGTGGGGCTTGTGCAGCTGAAGAGGTAAACTCAATGTGAACCTGTGGGGCTTGTGCAGCTGAAGAGGTAAACTCAATGTGAACCTGTGGGGCTTGTGCAGCTGAAGAGGTAGTCAATGTGAACCTGTGGGGCTTGTGCAGCTGAAGAGGTAAACTCAATGTGAACCTGTGGGGCTTGTGCAGCTGAAGAGGTAAACTCAATGTGAACCTGTGGGGCTTGTGCAGCTGAAGAGGTAAACTCAATGTGAACCTGTGGGGCTTGTGCAGCTGAAGAAACTCAATGGTAAACTCAATGTGAACCTGTGGGGCTTGTGCAGCTGAAGAGGTAAACTCAATGTGAACCTGTGGGGCTTGTGCAGCTGAAGAGGTACTCAATGTGAACCTGTGGGGCTTGTGCAGCTGAAGAGGTAAACTCAATGTGAACCTGTGGGTCTAGTGCAGCTGAATAGGTAAACATTAGTGAGATCGGACACTGATGCTTGGCGATGAGGCCTGGCTCGCAGTCGGGGTTCCAGTTCAACCCAAAAGTGTTCGATGGGGTTAAAGTCAGAGCTCTGTGCAGCCCAGTCAAGTTCTTCCACACCGATCTTGACCTCGCTTTGTGCACCGGGGCATTGTCATGCTGAAACAATTAAGGGCCTTCCCCAAACTGTTGCCACAAAGTTGGAAGCACAGTATCGTCTAGAATGTCATTGTATGCTCTAGCGTTTCCTTCACTGGCACTAAGGGGCCGAGCCCGAACCACAAAAAACAGCCCCAGGCCACCAAACTTTACAGTTGGCACTATGCATTGGAGCAAGTAGCGTTCTCCTGGCATCCGCCAAACCCAGATTCATCCGTCGGACTGCTAGATGGTGAAGCGTAATTCATCACTCCAGAGAACACATTTCCACTTCTCCAATGACGGCGAGCTTTACACCACTCCAGCCAATGCTTGTCAGCAACGGGTGTGGCTGAAATAGCCAAATCCAATCATTTGAATGGGTGTCCACATACCTTTGTAATATAGTGTATAACTATATATACATTATTATGTTCGTCAGGTTGCATATACTTTATTGTGTAATCTTCAAAGCTGTAGCATAATTTAATGTTAGTCTTTTATCAGTTCTGAAGTTGTTGAAAATATTGACAACTGGCAAATGTTAACAACAGAGGAGTTGCAATCTCCCCATATTAAAGAATATCAGGCAATTAAAAAAGATCAATATCAAATTAGGCAGAATGTCAATGGAGATTGTATTGCATTGTGTCCACAGTGTAATATGTCTGCTCAAACAATAAATCACACATTACACTTGGTGAATGAGAAAATGATATAGGGATTATCCACACAAAATATCAGGTCAAGCCAGCCAGATACTCCAACCTGGCAACCCGCCAGGGAACAAATGATTAATGAAATATCAACTTTCATGCTCTTTATACGAGACAAGTGAGCAGTTTCTCCTAAAATATTTAGACAGTTTTAAAGCCCTGTGGATGGCTCAGAGAGCAGGAGGTTGGCAGGGGCTGATTGTGAATAGCAGTTGAAGTGACTGTCCAGTCAGGGGCTGGTTGTGAATAGCTGTTGAAGTGACTGTCCAGTCAGGGAGGGTAGTCTGAATCTGAAACAACCTTCCAGCTCCTGACCAACCAGGACCTGTAGGCCTGCAGCTTAACTATGCTGCAGAACAAACATCTCTCCTACCAGGACCTGTAGGCCTGCAGCTTAACTATGCTGCAGAACAAACATCTCTCCTACCAGGACCTGTAGGCCTGCAGCTTAACTATGCTGCAGAACAAACATCTCTCCTACCAGGACCTGTAGGCCTGCAGCTTAACTATGCTGCAGAACAAACATCTCTCCTACCAGGACCTGTAGGCCTGCAGCTTAACTATGCTGCAGAACAAACATCTCTCCTACCAGGACCTGTAGGCCTGCAGCTTAACTATGCTGCAGAACAAACATCTCTCCTACCAGGACCTGCAGGCCTGCAGCTTAACTATGCTGCAGAACAAACATCTCTCCTACCAGGACCTGTAGGCCTGCAGCTTAACTATGCTGCAGAACAAACATCTCTCCTACCAGGACCTGTAGGCCTGCAGCTTAACTATGCTGCAGAACAAACATCTCTCCTACCAGGACCTGTAGGCCTGCAGCTTAACTATGCTGCAGAACAAACATCTCTCCTACCAGGACCTGTAGGCCTGCAGCTTAACTATGCTGCAGAACAAACATCTCTCCTACCAGGACCTGTAGGCCTGCAGCTTAACTATGCTGCAGAACAAACATCTCTCCTACAAGCACACCTGTTTACCTGGACGCTTCATCAGTCCTCTTCCCTGAGGCCATTCCCATTTTCGGCAATTCCACACCCGTCTCTTAAACAATCTTGTGCCTTCGTGCACCTCCATTACAAGTGAGAGTTTGTTCATTCTGTGTACCCAACAAACACTTCTTCAGTGCATAAGCTTAACATCGCAGCAGAAGTCACATACTGCAGTGTTTGCTGAACGGTTCCCAATGGCCTTGGCCTTGTTTCAACTGAACCTCCATTAGAACACATGAAGAAATACATTCTGTCAACCCTTTCACGAACAACAGCTTCTTACTGTGACTTTTCTTGGCAATGAAAGGCCTTTGTTTTACAGGGGAGATAGTCATAGAGGTGGGATGAGGTCCCCTCCTTCATGACAGGAAGAGGGGACATAGATCATGGAGAAAATGTATGTGGCCAAGGGGATTGTGCCAGAGAAAAATACCAGATCATTTCTGCATGGCTGTAAGAATGTGAATTACTCTTCTTTTTTTTGCACCTTATGTGCAAAGCATATCCAAACAAATCAAGGTGGCTCGCAAGTTCATTTCTCCACTGTGCTCCGCAGCATGTCCTGCCCTGTCCTGTCCTGCCCTGCTCTGCCCTGCCCTGCTCTGTCCTGCCCTGCCCTGTCCTGTCCTGCCCTGTCCTGCCCTGCCCTGTCCTGCCCTGCCCTGCTCTGCCCTGCTCTGCTCTGCCCTGCGCTGCCCTGTCCTGTCCTGTCCTGCCCTGCCCTGCTCTGCTCTGCCCTGCTCTGCTCTGCCCTGCCCTGCTCTGCTCTGCTCTGCCCTGCGCTGCCCTGCCCTGTCCTGCCCTGCCCTGCTCTGTTCTGAAACACTAATTAACCGCCAAACAGAGGTTTGCTATCTCTGCTGGGGGAGGCACTTTGGGTTGCCATGACACTCTCCTCATGGCAGGCTGACAGGCGAAGCCATGTCTGTCCATGACCGAGGAGAGAGGAGGGGGAATAGTGTGGGGTAAACTTATGCTGGCTGACTTCTTTACTAGGTAGTGAGATCAATGTTTTTCATTTACTCCGATTTCCCCAAGTCATGTTTCCAGAACTGTTAGTCTCTGTATGAAGTGCTAGTGTCATGCACCACATGACCTGTGGTCAAATGGTCAAATGTCCAAGCTCTATGATTGGAACACAGACACATTTCTAGGTGTTAGTGACTCACATGCGCCAGCTAGTCTGAACTGTAACAACACTATGAGACTAAATATCTATACCAGATCTTCTGAGTCATTTGAAAGCAAAGTGTTTTACTGCCAGCCTACAATAATGCTACATGTGTCAGGAGACCATACAATACGTCCCTTTCTTGAAGATTCTTGGCCTTCAGCTGTCGTTTAAATGAAAGTTTTAGTCCTAGATTAGGAAATGCTTTCTCCAACTTGAGGTTTGACTGTTTTCATTATTTACATTGACATTGCTTTTGGAGGACTGAGCACAACTTGTCTGTTACTATCATTTCCCTTAAGCCTGAATGGGCTGCCGTTGCTTTCTAGTCTACCAACTCAAATTGTCAGAGCTCATCTTTCATTCTGACCCATCACAGAGGAAGCAGGATCTCACCCTTTCTAAGTCTCCATTGCTATGCTGACAGGATCAGCTGTGCATTGCATCTGATACGTCTGCCCCCCCCCCCCAAAAAAAAGTGTTGACAAAGCCAGACACCTTGCCAAAGTTAGCAAGAGATCAATAAGCAATAATCTCTTAAAACTTGGCTGGCTTAAACTTTCTGCAAAGCACGTTCAATACCCCGCCGAGAGAGATGCCACTGCAAAACTTTTATCACTCTGTCCCCGGGGGTGAACGGCCTCACTTTCTCCTACTTAATTCCGTTCCAAGTTTGCTTGCGTTAATCTGTAATTAATTAGGTGGTTTTATGGTGGCCAAGTTAATTACAGGTCAATCCTGTGATCCAAGCACAGTTTAAAACCCAAATTCATCACTGTCCAGGGCCCAGCAAAGCCAACATGGGTACCAAGCTGCTTTTCACACTTCACTGTGTGAACCACAAATTTCGGAAAGATGAACTTTTTCTACCCTCCCCTGGCACACCAATTTACTGAATGCATCTGATGATGTGAACAAAAGCTGCTCCACAAATGCGTAAGCTGCCGCAGCTGCACACTTGTTTTGATGTAGCTTCATAATTTAAACAACAGCTCCATTGTTGCCACACTCCAAATTGTCGGAATGGTTCAATCACTCATGAAGTGCATTTCGGGGTTAAGGAGATAAGGGAAGACACTCACCGAATACAGTGCGGGCGGGAACCGACTCTCTGTTTAGCCAGAAGGAGACCTGAGACAGGATGACAGTCATGATGCACGGAAGGTAGGTTTGAATCACAAAATAGCCAATTTTCCTTTTCAAATGGAAATACGCTGTCATCACTACATATTCTCCTGAGAAGGGGGGGGAGAGACAGAGAACGAGAGAGATGCAGAGGACATGAATTATTAATACAGCTCATGTTCAGTCCAGACAAACACAAGGACTCTGCTGAAATATTCAGATCTATATTTATGAAAGTCAATACAACATGCATGTATGCTAGCACAGCATTGGTATAGTGTTAATACAGCCACATGTATGCTAGCACAGCATTGGTATAGTGTTAATACAGCCACATGTATGCTAGCACAGCATTGGTATAGTGTTAATACAGCCACATGTATGCTAGCACAGCATTGGTATAGTGTTAATACAGCCACATGTATGCTAGCACAGCATTGGTATAGTGTTAATACAGCCACATGTATGCTAGTGTTAATACACAGCATTGGTATAGTGTTAATACAGCCACATGTATGCTAGCACAGCATTGGTATAGTGTTAATACAGCCACATGTATGCTAGCACAGCATTGGTATAGTGTTAATACAGCCACATGTATGCTAGCACAGCATTGGTATAGTGTTAATACAGCCACATGTATGCTAGCACAGCATTGGTATAGTGTTAATACAGCCACATGTATACTAGCACAGCATTGGTATAGTGTTAATACAGCCACATGTATGCTAGCACAGCATTGGTATAGTGTTAATACAGCCACATGTATGCTAGCACAGCACTGGGATCCTGTGGGAAGCAGAATATCTGTTTGTGAGAGTGGAGGTTAACTGATCGCTTGTTTATCACAGTGTCTGGTTGTGAAAGGGAGATTGCTTTTCCCTCCACTGTTGGTCTGGATTAGATCTATTGACCGGAAGGGTTAAGGTTCGGGGGAGAGGAGAGCAGGCTGCAGTGGCATCAGTAATACGCTGACAAACAAGTGCTGGTATGTGTGAGAGGCTGAGAACAGCACACCTCACTGTGTGGGTTCAGGAAAATAAATATGTGATACAGTATGATTAACTGTGTTTTAAAAACATATCCTGCACCACATGATCCACAGCCCCCAATGTGCTGAGAATCTATTTCCTGGATGACAGACGCACTCTTATGTGACACATATACCACTATGTTCGTTGACATGTTAAGACAGGAACATTAAACAGTGCTAAGATGACAGATATTCCCTACCCTCAAGCCTGTATGTCCAGTACGTACAGCAGATACTGAGAACGCTCTGTGGTACAAGATTCATTGAGATATATCTCACGTTGAGTTGTTGAGGCCAGTGATGTGAGTCAGTATGAGGAGTCCATGTGGTGTTACAGTGAATATACACAAAGGACAGTTCTACCACACCTCAGGTGTCCCTTACTCTATAGGACAACCCTCCTCAGTCCCTATCTGCCTCACCATGCCTGCCTCTATCACTGCAACCATGCAACCAGACTGAGACAATGAGAGAAGTGAGACAAAGTGCCCTAGTGCATCACAGTGAATAAATAGAGGTTAGACACCATCTTTATCTCACAGAGACCTGTCTCTTTGAGAGCAAGACACTTAAAAAGCTTCCCTAATTTGAATAGCTGTCTCTGCCTGGCAAAACAGGTTGACACTCTCCCAAGAGGAAAGCGAGAGAACAAAAACTCAGTATTGTGGGTGTTGTAGATAAAGGGATTTCGCAGCAGCTATAGCAATCAGAATTGAAGATCAAATGAATGGCTAATCAACAGTGCTGGCTGACAGAGTGTCCTATAATTCAGTGCCAATTCAAATGGCTTTCAGACCAGAGCTCAATCAGAGGAAAAGTAGAGTTCTCCCTTCTGCTCCAAGGCTCCTTATCTTTCTACTACTGCTGAATAATTATCTTACTACTGAACAAGTTGAATAGTTTTACTCTTGGCTACCATTTAAAAAAAATACTTGCTGAAACTGGGCAGATCAATGTGTGTTTCAATCTGAAATCAGAGTGCCTGTGTGTTCTTCCATCAAATAACATGGAAATGGGAGAGGCCACAAAGATGAATCTTCTTCTTCATCTTCCCTGCATTTACACATATTCAATTTTGTTCACAGATGTAGTGTTGGATAACAGGAGAGTTTGTCAGTATTTCTCCACCAGCCTATAAGAAAGTCCCAGCATTCAGTGATCAGGGTTTACCTCCTTTCCCCAAACTCAGCAAGTCTTCCTTTCAGTGGTGAGACCACACTGACCCCAATAATACTAGCAGAGACAAATCGATGAGGCAGCCGCTTGCAGAACAGCTCAGATAAATAACTTTACAAAAAGACACAAATAGAATCTGTAAGTATATGCGAGAGAAATGAAATGAATTCATCCAAATTGTCTTGCCAGGCAGGAGCTGAAAAGAGAGGTTATCGTGAAAAATTTAAAGCAGATGTTCCATGAGTGAACAACTTTGTTCTGATGTTATCTCAGTGTTAATCACTTGATCATATGGAACCTGTGCTGGAACTGCATGTTCATTTGAAAGTGGCAGGCATGTTGCATGGGCTACCTGTGCTGGAAATCATAGATTCTTTCCCAATAACGTGGCCCAGTAGGTCATACTGGTTTAGCCTTGACCCATCATCTGCTACGACTACAGAGCCCTCATCTCCTTTGGTCCAGAGATAGACAACCTCATTGTTTGTATATGCATCTGAGAGAGAGAGAGAGAGAGAGAGAGAGAGAGAGAGAGAGAGAGAGAGAGAATGGATAGACAGACACACCGGTAGAGGAAGTGACAAAAAATGAGAGTAGTACATGTCAGTTTCCATGTAGAGTAAATAATACAGCAGTGCTACAACTGGCTGATTCTGATGATGGCAAATCAATGGTAATAAGAAAGGGGGGGGGGCATTGATCTGAATAAATGCATATCAATGAAGTATAATATTTGAATGAGAGTTTAATAAAAGCCATGTGTTTTGATTAGTTTATACATTTGGCACCTTGAACTGAAGGTACATCAGCACAAGGAAGGATGTCAAAAGTGGGGCTTAAAATCCACAAGGTCAATCTTAGGGAAAGCTTAAAAAGCATTTAAAGACACAGTCACACGCACGCGCACACACACACACACACACACACACACACACACACACACACACACACACACACACACACACACACACACACACACACACACACACACACACACACACACACACACACACACACACACACACACACACACACACACACACACACACACTGCAGTAGAAGAGCAGATGGAGGATGGTGAAAACACCCAGCTGAGCACCAATAACATCATCATTCACACATCTGCCTGAGGTTTGCTAATTAAATGTTGATAGCCACAGAGAAATTATTGTTTTATACTCATGGGAGATCATTAATAAAAATAGATCATGCATCTACTTGAATATGCCTCTTCATCTACAACAATTGTAATTGGTAATGACGGGTCTTATTCTGTCATCGTGTGTGTTCTATGTCTCCATCTACTCGGTGTGGTCAGACTCTCAGCTCTGCTCAGCAGAGAAGGTCAACTATGTCAAACACTTTCATTGCACAGTACAGATTGGGCCCATTATCCAAGGCTTTGAAATCATTCACTACACTTATGCTCAGAAAGTAGGAGAGTGAGGATGTCAATTCTCTCTGGATGTCCATTGTCTCTGAACCAGCGCATAACGTACATGCTGAATTTCATGTCTGCATAAAGTCGAGGATACAAGTCTCCATAACCAGTTGTAAGGATAATGCAGCACGCATAAATATTGCTGCTCACTAAAATCCAGAACAAAAAAACATGATTGGGGCGGGCATATTACTGATCCCATGATAAACAAAACTATAGAATATTTGAATGAGCAAAACTGCATCTAAATGTTGTACTTTAGGTACGTCTGCCTTGTCCTGTTACAGCAACCTGTCTGGCTCGGAGATCCCCTTTATGAACAACATAGCATCATAAATCTACAGCCAAATGATTTTATATCTAGAGGGACAAAACAAACCCTGGCTCTCTTTAGCTTATATTCAGAATGTGAAACCCTGAGAGGTTCAGAGCTCGCAGGGAGGGAGAATAAAAGGCATCTACATTATGTTTGTGATTGCTGTGCCATTTCCAATGAAAATAAATGTCATGTAAAATAGCGGTGATTGGGGCGAGCGGCGCACAGTGCTGCAGCAGATTGCCTGTAGCACGTCAGGCCTCAACAAAAGCCGCTAATTACTTGCCAACCGTGTGCCGTTGCGTTAAGGAGACGATTGTTCCTGGGCTTTGCAGCGGATTTCCGTTGATATAAATACAGATCAGAAGAGGAGCCGTGCCGAAGGGGGCATTGTGACAGTCTGCCAATCAGAGCCCTGCTCGCCGAAGGAAACAACGGCCCTGAAAGGGCTCCTTTTGTTTTATTGGCCGCCTGATGTTTTATTCACAACGCCATGGCCAGCTCCGAGTCACTCTGACCTTTAATATGTCATTGACAGAGTTCTTATTTCTAGGAACAATAACTTATAAAATAACCTCTCCCTGTTCTATACGCTGTGGAACAGACGACTTAGTGCAGGGTTGTCAAACATACGGCCCGTGGGTAATGGATCTACATTCAAACAGTTTCTTGACTGTGTCCAGCTCGATAATCATTTGCAAAATGAAAGCTAGACAATGCATCGGAAATTTAAAAAACAATGGATAGAAGACATTTTATATTTTATTTAACTAGGCAAGTCAGTTAAGAACAAATTCGTATTTTCAATGACGGCCTAGGAACAGTGGGTTAACTGCCTGTTCAGGCAGAACGACAGATTTGTACCTTGTCAGCTCGGGGATTTGAACTTGCAACCTTCCGGTTACTAGTCCAACGCTCTAAGCACTCGGCAAATTTCAGTGCGGCCCTCCGGACCTCGTTAAAGACCAAACGCGTCCTCCAGGGCTAAATGAGTTTGACATAGTTTTCCCCGCAAAATAGCCCACCTACAAGGAAACTCGACAAATCTCGATGACGTTGAGTGCACGAGGGGATCTGTGCACTGTGTAGTGCCTTCCACAAAAAGTTCTGCTCTACAAAAGGACCCATAAGCGGCAGGGATGGAGACAGAACTAATGGACAAGATGTCTATTACACTCCACATGCAATTCACACGGTCCAAGGCTGCGGCCAGATGAAATGGATTTAAACCTTTGATTGATATGGTGGAGAACAACAGACCATTGTTTAACATGTATACGTCTGTATATAGCCTCGGTATTGTTTTTTTATTGAGTTACTTTTTATTAAATGTTTTACTTTTTACAGTTAAGGGCTTGTAAGTAAGCATTTCATTGTATTCGGCGCATGTGACAAATCAAATTTGATTTTGATCTATGACCTCTATTTCTGTGATGTCAGCTATATGGACCAGAATCAGATGTATATCTAGAGAGACTTACAGCTCCCAAACTTCAGAGGGCAGGCATGTGTATCCATGGGGAAATCCTCCAAGTGCATGGGACACTCAGCGTGGATGGTTAGCCTGGTCAGAGAGGGAGAAGAAAAACAACAAGGACATGTCAGTGGACAGGCTGGAATATATCAACTATTCTTAAACCCTCCATGACACCTGTCACATGGTAGCAACACATACTGTATGTTAACGCTTTATATGTTGAGACATCCTTTTCATTTGCCAGATCCTGTTCAGTATCTTTCTAAAGGGCAAAGCAGTGGCTCGACACTGGACGCCTACTTCAATAACTTGTACTGCACACCATTCTACACCATTAGACTTTCATCCTGTCACCCAGAGCTGCAATAGAAACATGTATGACAGGGCCTTAGTCATTTTCCTCTGTATCTGAATACAGTAAGTATACACCACGTCTCCTTACGGCCACCCAAGGTTGTCCTGCCCCTGATGGCAGGGGAATATTGTGGTGCGCAAGAGATACTCTACAGTTCTGAGACTGACCTGACATTTGGGTTTTGTTGAAAAGAGAATGGAGGGGAGGGAAGGGGGATGAGGGGCGATGTGAGAGGGGAACAGTCAGCATGTGCAGTCACGTACTGTAGTGCGTCTGGACATCAATGTGTCTGCTGAGGGCTGCGGGGTCTGGGTTGCCAGTGATTTGTCTGTTTTCCCATTAGCGGAGCTCAAAGCTTCAACTCCCTCCATCCACCAGTAGGACCCGTCACCCAGCTAGTCAGCCAGCCAGACTACTCCGCTCTGGAGACCTGTGGAGCAGCCAGACAGACTGCTCTGGAGACCTCTGGGCCAGCCGGCCAGACTGCTCTGGAGACCTGTAGAGCAGCCAGCCAGACTACTCCGCTCTGGAGACCTGTGGAGCAGCCAGACAGACTGCTCTGGAGACCTGTGGAGCAGCCAGCCAGACTGCTCTGGAGACCTGTGGAGCAGCCAGCCAGACTACTCCGCTCTGGAGACCTGTGGAGCAGCCAGACAGACTGCTCTGGAGACCTGTGGAGCAGCCAGCCAGACTACTCCGCTCTGGAGACCTGTAGAGCAGCCAGACAGACTGCTCTGGAGACCTGTGGAGCAGCCAGACAGACTGCTCTGGAGACCTGTGGAGCAGCCAGACAGACTGCTCTGGAGACCTGTGGAGCAGCCAGCCAGACTACTCCGCTCTGGAGACCTGTGGAGCAGCCAGACAGACTGCTCTGGAGACCTGTGGAGCAGCCAGACAGACTGCTCTGGAGACCTGTAGAGCAGCCAGCCAGACTACTCCGCTCTGGAGACCTGTGGAGCAGCCAGACAGACTGCTCTGGAGACCTGTGGAGCAGCCAGACAGACTGCTCTGGAGACCTGTAGAGCAGCCAGCCAGACAACTACACTGCTCTGGAGACCTGTGGAGCAGCCAGACAGACTGCTCTGGAGACCTGTGGAGCAGCCAGACAGACTGCTCTGGAGACCTGTGGAGCAGCCAGACAGACTGCTCTGGAGACCTGTAGAGCAGCCAGCCAGACTACTCCGCTCTGGAGACCTGTGGCGCAGCCAGACAGACTGCTCTGGAGACCTCTGGGCCAGCCAGCCAGACTGCCCTGGAGACCTGTGGAGCAGCCAGACAGCCAGACAGGCTGCTCTGGAGACCTCGGGCCAGCCAACCAGACTGCTCTGGAGACCTGTAGAGCAGCCAGACAGCCAGACAGACTGCTCTGGAGACCTCGGGGCCAGCCAGCCAGACTGCTCTGGAGACCTTATCTAGTTGATTAGATATTGACCCGCTGACCCTCGACACACCTACTCCATTCCTGAGGGAGGGAGCTCTGCAAATCAGGCAGGAGTGATGGGAGGAGACTGGCATCTGCTTGGGAGATCACATCTCACAACACACATCACATTACATGATGATGGCACCAGTACTATACGACTCTCCCTACTAACTCACTTTTACCATGGTAGACAATTTCAGTGGACAGGATACTTCAGAATGGCAATGGCACTTTCTGTGTCCATAGTTTATTTGACGGGGGCCTGCTTTAGATGGCAGTGGAAACAGATCTATGGGCCCCATGGAACCTTATCAACACCTACTGGAACCAGGATAAGAAACAGAAAATGCTTCTTCCTGAGCAATGACATAGGTATAGGCATTATGTACAGAAAATGTATATGGAATTGAGAGATTCTTCTTTAGTACTGTAATTTGTTTTTTGAATACAATATGTGCATTTGGGGGAATAGTAACCCTGAGAAAAACATTTTTTTTTTTAGGCTCCAATGCATTCCCCACCATTGTTAATAAAACCCATCGATTTCTATTTTGTGTCGTCTCACTTTCATTAAAATGCAGCAGGTCAATCATTCAATTAACCCTGTGACCTAATAAACTCCCTTCTGGTAAATACTTCCCTACACTTGAGTCTAGTAGAACACTGCTGTGATTTTGAGCAATGTCCCCTGCTCCTGCCATCAAGACGTCATAAAGTCTACACTGTACCACCACTCATAAGTATTTAATGAGATAAAGCATCTTACCCCCTGGGTAACCTTCAACCATAATGGTTATGATGTTCTTGGCCTTGAAAATCAACTATACTTGGAGGAAGAAGAACACTTTGCTGCTGACAATTAATGGCCTTCCTGTGTGTGCGTGAGTGTATGTGTGCCTGTCGGCAGGGAAGCCACAGCAAAAATGGCCTCGTGGGGCCAACCCCTCCTTCTCCCGTTGCCGCCTCCTGAATGACAGCTGCATCGATCACAGTGCCATCGCCAGAGCCTGTAGCACCGTGTCTCTGTCGGAGCTCCAGGGGGCCTTAGAAGGAGGTGTGCGTTCCACTCCACCCACCCCCACCCCCCTTTATTTGAAGTTCTACTCCATACCTCACCAGCTCCTGAAAACTTCTCCCATTACTTATCAATCTGGCCAGTGGAGAAGATGAGTCGGTGTTGATGGAACTCTATTGCATTACTAGCTAGAGGTCTGTTTGGGTGATTCACAGCTTCTGGAGGACTTTCAGGGTCTGCCTTTCAATCTATCACTTCTGCTCTCTTTGTTGTAATAAGCTTTCAACTTGACATATATACTTCACAGAGAACAAATGGTCACGTCACACGCTGACACTGGACCTTTGTCTGGTGCTGAGACACACACCCAGGACCGGCTCCAGGCATAAGCGATGAACAAAAAAAGATACTTAGTTGGGTTTCAACTTACTGTTGGAGTTAGAATAGTAGAATACACAAGATGTAAGTTAGACATTTGGTGGTGCATCAGCAGTTTTTCTCATTTTGTCATTCACTGATAGTCACTCATTTACTCGTGCCAGCTAACAATTTTTAGATTGGTAAGTTTAGTCTTGCCAGTTATCTAAACCTCCAGGGTGCCCCAATTGACTTTGTTAGTCGTTATCATTCAGTTATCATTGACATGGCATAAGTCATGGCAAAATGTGTAGAATTGCAGGAAATTAGCTTTAAAACTGAAAGAAAAATGGCCACCTCATAGCAAAATGAGCAGAATTGCAGGAAATTAGCATTAAAACGGCAACAATTTCACTCTGCCACATGTCAAAATTAGTAGAATTGCTGGAAATGTGTTATAAAATTGCAAAATATTCTCTTCGCCACAAATCTAAATGTGTAGAAATGCAGAAAACTTGCTTTAAAATTGCAAAAATGTCTCTCTGCCCGATGGCAAAATACCGTAAGTAGAATTCCATGACATTTGTTGTAAAATTGCAGGAAATTTACTTTAAAACAAATGTTTCTATCCACCATCAATTGTTGCTTATGGCCACCAAAAGGCTAGAGCCAGCCACATATACCCTCTCCTCGGTGTGATGAGTGAAAAATCTACTGTCAGGTCCAGGGCAGATTGTTCATCATCATACTTATCATCATAGCTGGTGACTCTGGATCATGATCAATGAGTCTCCCTCTCCAAGACAGAAATCCCTGGTGAGACCATACTGTGATGATGACACTGTACCCCACCTACTCCACCTCCTCCGAAGGAAAACACCCCTGGGAGAGGAGGAGGGGGTGGGGGCGTGGTGGTGACAAGAGAGAGATGGATGACAACAGAGCTGTACATTTTATGGAAGGCTAGTGAATGACCCTTGCATCTGCTAAGCAGATATTCAATCAGTAAAATCCAACAGAATGGAGAATTTACCTTTCCACAAGGTCAACATAACATTTCATAGATAGGGTTGCAAAGTGAAAGTATATTACTGGAAACCTTCTAATGGGTAGTTATGGGTACTTCAGATTAGTCTGTAAAGGATCTCTAGCCGTCCGTGGCCTTATCACATGTAAAATACATAAACAAATCAAATAAGAGGATTTAAAAATGTGAATAACATCAACAAATTATGACAAAACTGCAAAACATTAACCTAAATATAAACAATCAACTTTGTGAGTACCATGGGGTTTAATATGAGGATTTCAGCATGTTTCACACACTTGTATTTATTTTACTACTGTATGTCAATATGTCTTTGTTGTAAATGTTTTGGCACCAACTGGTGGCAGTTTCGAAAAAGTCAATAGTTGGAAGAGTTGCAGAGTTAATGGAAAATAATACTATTATTGATTAGATACTTTTTAATTAGGCAATTTTCTATCGAACCATAAGGTCTATCCACTAGAAACTCATTGACAATATGGACAGATATTAACAAATGAATACTATATATGAATTTTAAAAAATTAAGATATTGAAGTATAAGTTACCAAAGTTACCATATCCTGCGCCATAGATTAGCTGTTACTTACCAAAATTACTGAATATTCTGGTAACATTTGGTAAATTAGCGGTAGCTTTGCAACCCTTATCCCAGATATCCTGCACCCCAGAGTGTCCTTTCTGCTTTTGTCTGACGATGCGAGTGGTGAGCTCATAGGTCATAAGATCAGGAAAGCCATTACATTTGTACAGCTCTGCCCTTGGCTTGGCCTAATCAAGGATTAAAATATTACTATCCATATAACTATCCAACCAAGTTTTTTCCCCATAGTGCTATTCCTTAGGTTCTGATGCCTGGCTCTCACAGTTATAACAACGCACGGCAATTAGCTTTGAGAGAAGATCTCCGTAATTACCGTTATCCACAATGACTTGCGGAAACGCTGTGAAACGCACAGTACTACTCTCGCACCACACAATTCATTTACTGCTACATTGGGCTAAATCCTATAGTGGAATATGCATATTGAAATGAGAGGTAGCTGTAAAAATGGTAGTAACTAACTACCGTGGTAATTATGGTGGTAACACACAATCCTTGACTGCAAACACAAAATCCAGTCTTCTCAGAGTGGTTCTATGCATTGGGTTAATGTCAGGGGCTGGTTGCTTAGAAACCTTGGATAGGGCTGTATGTTTTGTCCACTTGAGCATCATGACTGTCCTTTACTATGGGGCTTCATTCAAAACAAAAATGCTCTGCTCTCTGTGCCATGACTTCCCGTCTGTTTTTTATTGACCTTTTATATAACTAGGCAAGTCATTTAAGAACAAATCCTTCTTTACGATGACGGCCTACCCCGACCAAACTCCAACGACGCTGGGCCAATTGTGCGCCGCCCTATGGGTCTCCCAATCACGGCCGGTTGTGATACAGCCTGGAATCAAACCAGGGTCTGTAGTGACAGCTCTAGCACTGAGATGCAGTGCCTTAGACCACTGTGCCACTCGGGAGTCCTCTGATCTCCTCTGTACAGGAGACCAGAGGAGGAATGGGTTAATAAAATGTATTAACCCATTGAAACCTAAATGATCAGGAGATGTCATTGCAGTTCATGTCCTTGCACATGTTGTACACTGAAGAACATTTAAAAATGTTATACAAGGCAACCAGTGGTCTAAAAGAGGAAACCAGTTTCCTCTGGGCAGTGGTATAACATACTCATGCTGACATGACTAGCAGGGATAGGATGCCCTGAATGAATGAGTCTATTCTGTAACTTTTGTCAGCTCTGGTGAACTGCAGGTGTAGGACATGAGTTCACATCAGCCTCCTTCAAAACAGACTACTTCTGAACAGGAGCAAAAGACCAGAATGAAAGGTCACCCAAAATGGCTCCCCGAATGAGTGTTTCAAAAAGAGATTCAAACCAGAGATGACTTGAGAGTCACATTATTCTGGTGATTGAACTGCAGTAGACCATGTGTATGTGACCAATAAAATTTGATTTGATTTGAGTAGAGACTGGATGGAATTAAGACTAAGCTTTACAAGTATCATTGGCTCAGCAGGTACGTTTCCTTGCACAAATCACCCTGTGAGGTAACAAGATGACATTAAGAGCAGAAAAAACATCCCGCCTGCCTCTTACAGGATATACTGTAACTCCCCAGTTAAAAAACTTCCAAGTTTATACTTGTAAACCTCCTCCAACTATTCTTTTGTTCTTCTAAAATCAGCCGAACTCGAGCACACACACACCACCCTAATTATGAGGTGGCTGAGCAGCTAACAGGGCGTGAAATGCCCCGTTACAATATGTGTCAGTCACAGCTGTGGCCAAATGAGTGGCGACGTGGGAACCAACCCTCCCCATCCCATTTCCTCCATGCCCAGCACTCCTCTCCCTGCATGGTCTCAGGAGCCCCTACCAACATCCTGCTAAACGCCCATAGGTGTGTCAATCAGAACGCAGGCTGAAACACAGTAGAGACAGATCCCTGACTGAGTTTGACTTTATTTCCATCTGTGTCAAGGTTACACATTCACGCAGCAAATCTGTAATGCACCTGACAGCCAAGCCAAAGTCTTCTGTCACTGTTGCTGTCTATTTAACAGGCTCGAGCTGGCTCTTTGGCTGCCATTGTCTTGTCACATGTCTCAATAAACGTGCCCTTGTGCAGGTTCACAAACAGTTAGTGTTTCAGTGTACAAACATCATTAAAATGGACCCCTTGGCTCCAATTAGACAACACCCCTAGGAGGAGGATGGCAGCAGTGTTTAGTATTATTTTCACCACTGAAAATGCCACTGAGAATCTGTTTTATGGACACAGAGATGCTTGACATCAGTTAGAGTACGAGAAAGTAATTAAACCTGAATCTGTGTGAAAACAAACTACCCGTATTTACCCAGCACAAAGACTCCTAATCCAATAACATGCAGCAAACACAGAGAGAAGGTCAGACAGAAAATAAAGTTTTTATTTGGACGGCCCTAAACCCAATGCTGAATTCAATGTTGTACTCTCTTTCTCCTCGGCACATGTCCGCTTATTATTGGAAGTGTTAAAAGGAGAGTTCTATTAGCCTGGCAGACTACTATTAAGACTTCAGCCAAAAGGCACTTTAAATGTCTATTAAACACTTGACTCCCCTGGGACAAGAGTACATCCAGATATCCTTACTAAGAGGTCAGCTGACTTAGTGCTATCTGTCACTGTATGATTGGGTTGTCAGTATTTCACAAGGATGCACACCATCCCACACATCACTATCAATGATGATGTTCCAGAGGAGAAAACATGCCACAATTATCAGCAGTGTTTGTACTTCAATTCCAACATTGTTTGTTTAGCTCGAGGCAATTTTGTTTTCTTATGTATTTTGTCTCTCTCATCTCATATGATATGCTCATCAGTATAGGAGCAGAAAGTATTGAAGATTTCATTAGTTTAAGCATGAATCCAGGGTCAGACGCAAGTACTACCGTCGTTCCTAATGATGTTGTATAACGGAAACCAGGTTTTATATTCCACGTACAGCGGAATGTATTTTTTTTAATACTTACAGTAAATTCCAAAACACATGCAGGGCTATAATGAGAGCTTTTTAAAAATCTTTATTTTACTAGGCAAGTCCGTTAAGAACAAATTCTTATTTTTAATGATGGCCTAGGAACAGTAGGTTAACTGCCCTGTTCAGGGGCAGAATGACAGATTTTTAACTTGGGGGTTTGGTCTTGCAAACCTTTGGTTACTAGTCCAACGCTCTAACCACTAGGCTACCTGCCGCTCCAGCTATGCTGGGAGCCATGCTGGGAGCCATGCTGGGAGCTATGCTGTAGGCCCCATGCTGTAGGCCCCATGCTATGCTGTAGGCCCCATGCTGTAGGCCCCATGCTGTAGGCCCCATGCTGTAGGCCCCATGCTTTAGGCCCCATGCAGTAGGCCCCATGCTATGCTGTAGGCCCCATGCTTTAGGCCCCATGCTGTAGGCCCCATGCTGTAGGCCCCATTCTATGATTAATCACCACTTTATTCCCTACCTTTGTGAACATGCACATTTCTGTACAGTATTTAAACCACGCTCTGAATCTTTGTACTTTAACTTTTAATGACTCACCCTTACTGAACCCTTCTACGCAGTAGAGATGGAGACGAGGTTTGCAGAAAGAGGGCTGGAGTGATAAAAGGCACCTCAGCCTGTTCCAAACCCCTCCCCTCACTATAGATCTCTGTGCCTGGCTGCCACTTCATACTGCTGACCCTGGTGAGGTGTCATTTGCAGCTGGCTAAATCAACAGGGACAACTGCAGAGAGTGGAGCTGGCACGCACTGAGAGAGGCAACAAAGAGCACACGCCCTCCAATTCCATCTGACATTCCAAGGCAGCACGGTAGAGGTAACCTTAAGACCTCCATGTGCAACAATTACTCACAGGCAGACATTAATAGCCATCTCCCTCCGTGTATTACGTCAGCGAACTAAATGACTAGAAATCCATGCCTGCCCTTAAACTATCTAACACCTCATCTGCCCCCATGGTTGTTTTAACTCCCCCATCCCATCTCCCCCCACCTCTGCCTGGTCAGTGACTCTCATTCCCCTCACAAGGTGGAGACATCACTATTGGCTCTGTGACAGGGCTTTGCCAATAGGCACCCAAAGAGAGTGCCTGTTATAGCGCTGAACATGCAATTAAATCCTAACCCCTGCCGCCCCCATATCGAGTGCTGGGGCGAGGCCAGGGGAGGGCTGAAGGGCTGTGAAGAGGACAGAGACAGGGACAGCCAGGGACAGGGAGTAAAAGTCATGCTGAATGGGGCTCCACCACAGGGCTAATCCCAGGCTAACAAACTGCTGCGGCTGGCTGCCCGAGATGGATGGGAATGTCACCAGGAGGTCAAGGGAACCTTAAAAGGACCTGGAGAGGGAGGGAAAAAAACTTTTATACCTTGCCAAGTAACATAGAGAAGGGCTGTACGAATCTCATGTAATGTTTCCTTTAACGGCTGATAGTGCTCTATAATGTACTGTATAATATCTTCATCATACATGTTTTCCCCCAGTAAAATATTGAGCTACAATTAAAAGCAGAAATAAAATAAAATTGCATTATACTCTCAGAAGATTCTATCCTTTAATGTTTTAAATCTTAATAAATTGACCATGGCCATGTAATACTTGGAGGAAAAAATATGACTGAGTGAGTGACTGTACTTTTTCATTTGGAATGAAATCCACTGAACTCAAGCTGCACACGTCTAGAAACTCCTAAGAAAAAGAGCCTAAATGAAGTGTCAGTCCCCCAGAGGGAGCATCCTCCATCCAGTCAACATGGAACAGATGTGTGTGATACCTGGCTGCAGCATGTGCGCTGTAAGTTTGGAGCGCTATTCACAATGCCGCCTGTGTTTCCCATGCTGTCAGCCCAGCCTATCCCCCATAATGGATGGAGCTCCCTCAAGCACATCCATTACATGTGCACATCCGCAGAAACGTGACAACGTCGACAGGCTGCTGCTGCATCGTTAGCGTCTTGTCTATCATTTTTTGTAGGTTTGAACAAACAAAAGAAAGTATGCAAGGTAGTGATAAATGACAAGAATGAACTGACACGTATTTCATCCCTACCAAAACCATCATCAACATCATCATCATTAAAATGGACATTATCCTTGGCAAAAATGACAAGGGCACTGGACTGATGATCTAAATAGATGGATGTACCTTAATTGTAGTTATGCACACAGACATTGCTTCACTACATGATTACAAATTGGAACAATGAGGTGTCTGGGGCAATCAGAGGGTGAGGGAGAGATGCAGAGACACAGAGAGTACTGGAGGAAGAAGAGGGTAATGGAGAGATGCAGAATGACAGAGAGTACTGGAGGAAGAAGAGGATAATGGAGAGATGCAGAGACACAGAGAGTACTGGAGGAAGAAGAGGGTAATGGAGAGATGCAGAGACACAGAGAGTACTGGAGGAAGAAGAGGATAACGGAGAGATGCAGAGATACAGAGAGTACTGGAGGAAGAAGAGGATAATAGAGATATGCAGAGACACAGAGTACTGGAGGAAGAAGAGGGTAATGGAGAGATGCAGAATGACAGAGTACTGGAGGAAGAAGAGGATAATGGAGAGATGCAGAGACACATAGAGTACTGGAGAAAGAAGAGGACAATGGAGAGATGCAGAATGACAGAGTACTGGAGGAAGAAGAGAGTAACGAAGAGATGCAGAGACAGAGAGTACTGGAGGAAGAAGAGGGTAATGGAGAGATGCAGAGACACAGAGAGTACTGGAGGACAAAGAGGATAATGGAGATATGCAGTGACACAGAGAGTACTGGAGGAAGAAGAGGATAATGGAGAGATGCAGAGACACATAGAGTACTGGAGAAAGAAGAGGACAATGGAGAGATGCAGAGACACAGAGATGCAGGCTGCTCTCCTCTCCGCTGCTGGATAGTGGAAGGGCCAGAGCTTCCATATTTACTGTAGTTTTACAGAGCAATCTGCAGTGCACCATCCCATCCCCAACAGACAGCATATAGACAGACTGTGTATAAAGGCAGTGCTGACTGCCTCCAGCCAATAACTTTCCTTGTTTAGCAAATCAAGGCTGAATCCGGTCAGTGACGGCCTAGCTGTGTGGGAGGAATGAGGGCTGAGCGCACCACGATGTCCGTTTCACCAAACAAAACCACAGTCCGTGTCTCTCTTGTTCTTCTTGTGTCTTGGAATGTTGACCCCCCCCCCCTCCTCTCTCGGCATGATGCCTGCTTCTTACTGTAGCGCAGAAAAGCTTACTGCTACAGAATCCACCTGTTGAGTTCTAGAAGAAATCCTGTTGTGACTTACTGATTGAATCTGCAACATATTACTGGGACCTTTCCATCTGCTGGGCTCTGGTGCTGTTTGTGACAGGACAATAGATGTGTTTCATGAAATGCTACTATGGAAATACAAAATACTGTACAAGTAGAAACCACAGTAGGATTCAGAAATGTTTGGGACATTCACTACACCGATTACAATATGACAATCTTCAAGCTGTAGTAATATTGGCAACTATTAGCAATGGTTCAACAATGGTTCAACAATGGTTCAACAATGTGTCAACAATGTGCATCATAAAAAAGTAAAAGGACACCAACATGGCGTTGTGTGTCAAAGTTGGCTGAACTCTCTCTATATATGTCTCTAACCTGACCTATCCTGAGTGCCAGGACTTGGCACAAACAGAAACAGACTGGCACTGGTAGCCTGACTGGCACAGGCTACGCTTGACCTGCAATAATAATTTAATGAATGACAAATTACCACACTATGTCATCATGACGGAAGATCTGAGAGTACATCAACCAGCCACTCTAAAGGACTGAAGTTTGGCAACGACCCCAGATGGAGAGGAATAACTGTTTACACTACAGTATTTCTCATTTCACCAGGGTCTTATGTAAAGACAGGAAGGAATCTCTTCGTTTTCTGTCATAGCTTAGAGGCTGCCTTTGAGACAGCTGACCTCGCAGCGCTGGGTGCTATGGAAGTGTAATCTATCTTTTGTATCAGTCACATTTGCCACAGGCAGTTTGTGCACACAGTACTCTTTAATTCATGAAAACATAATGCACTCTCCATAAAATGCTGTTGGAGACAACTGCAGCCTGTCTTTAAGACACAACTGGTAGAACTGTGAAGGGCAAGGCACTTTGTGAAGAGACAGCGATAAAACAGCAATAAACATCCAGTCCTGGATCTATTATTTAACCCCACCCCCTCACTCTGCTCTCAAAATGCCACCACCAAACAACTACAATACACTGCAATAGAGGGACAAAAGGTGACATACAGATGTTAGATCTTTACTTGATCACTCTTTTGTCACTAAGAATTTTCCTGCTGCATCAGTAAATTCAAATGAGCCCCGTGAGTCCCTGAAAAAGAGCAGTTCTCATTCTCTCCATGCAGAGACAGTTGAGTCATTGGGATCAGGGCTTGCTATCAAAATAATTGACTTACTCGCTCAAACGCTAGGCCTAGGTCCTATTACTGAAACATTGAAATGTACAAAAATGTATCTGAAATGAAGCCATGTGGGTTCAATTGACTTGATTTATATAGACATTTCAAATATTGTACCCCCGATCTTGATAAGAAATTACCATGCCAGACACTTTTGGAGAATAGAATAATAACAG
Organism: Oncorhynchus masou masou; assembly: GCF_036934945.1. Classification (NCBI taxonomy): domain Eukaryota; kingdom Metazoa; phylum Chordata; class Actinopteri; order Salmoniformes; family Salmonidae; genus Oncorhynchus; species Oncorhynchus masou. Next base: position 19,269,876 of record NC_088219.1, read on the forward strand.
CAGGTAACATCAACATTAGTTTCCATTCATACAACGTGTCGGGTAAATTGCCACAGTAGATTTGCCATGGTAAACAATGAAACACTTTATTTATATTGTACGGAAATGCTTGCCAAATCTATAAATCGCTTTTAGTCTGTTCAAAAACTACCTAAATTGTTCTGATTACCTCACCAACCTAGAGGGCCAACATACTGTATCTTGAAAGACTTTGGTTGCAAGCAGGACCAACTTAATAACGCCGACATAATCTTTTAGGGAGTGGTAAGGAGGTGACCAATAATGGTTGCAATTGAGATCAGATGTGCGCGGGTGAATTTAGCACGTATTGATGGTTTAATCTGCCGATATTCTAGTGCCATCGATTGGTCTTTTCACAGGCCCCAGGTGCAAACATTTTAGCTGTGGTTGCTTATGTGTATATGGTTGAACCATCAGCATACATGGACACACATGCTTTGTTAAATGCCAGTGGCAAGTCATTGGTAAAAAAATAAAAAAAAATAATGTCACGTTCTGACCTTTATTTCCTTTGTTTTGTATTTATTTAGTATCGTCAGGGCGTGAGTTGGGTGGGCAGTCTATGTTTGATTTTCTATGATTTGGGATTTCTATGTTTCGGCCTAGTATGGTTCTCAATCAGAGGCAGGGGTCATTAGTTGTCTCTGATTGAGAATCATACTTAGGTAGCCTGGGTTGCACTGTTTGTTTGTGGGTGATTGTCTATGTTGATGGCTTGTTTCAGCGCAGCTCGCATTAGCTTCACGGTTGTTATTTTGTTTACTGGTTTTTGTATAGTGTTTCTGTGTTCAGTTCTTTCTTTAATTAAAACATTCAACATGAACACATATCACGCCGCATTTTGGTCCTCCGATCCTTCTCGCCTCTCCTCTTCAGATGAAGAGGAGGACGACCGTGACAAATAAAAAGAGTAGAGGGCATTGAGAGCTGCCATGCGGTACACCACACTTTACATGTTTGACATTTGAGAAGCTTCCTTTAAAAGAAAACCCTCTCTGAGATCTATTAGATAGACAGCTCTGAATCTACGATATGGCTGAGGTTGAAAAGCCATAACACATACTTTTTCTCATAACAGGTTATGGCCAATATCAAAGGCTGCTATGAAATCTAACAGTACAGTTCCCACAATCTTCTTATCAATTTCTTTCAACCAATCCTCCGTCAAATGTGTCTGTCACATGTTGAGTGCCCCTCTCTATAAGCATGCTGAAAGACTTGTTTACATGATGCTGTGTGGTTTGTTGCTAACCTCTGCTATCTGCCAACTTTACAGTTTTTACTTTTTAATTACCTATTTATATATACATTCTTTTCCCTCGCTCAACTTTTTTCATTCAACTTTTTCACCCCGGACGCTTTATCTGGATGTGGTTTGTCAGGACCTCCACCAGCCGAAGCTAAGTAGTAACATTATGCCTTCTAATTGCAGTCGCTGTACTCATAATATACAGGAGAACGATCGCCTTATGACCAGGATAGCAATTCAGACGCAATCGTTAGGCAAGGGTAATTTAAGTGTAGGAAAGGATGAAATAGCGTCTGTGCCACCAATAAGTACAGATAGTAGTATAAATCCCCTCGCACAGTCCCGGCAGCTGGACAATATTCTCATGGCTTTTGGAAGGGAATGCTGTAGGAATTCTCAACCGGTGTCGCACATTCACGCGACAAACTTTCAACCGGTTCTCCCCATTAAGCAACGGGTCAGAGTCAGAGGCCGAGACTTCTCTGGTCTCTCCTTCTCCCGTTACGGTGTCTGAGACGCCAAAGCCTCCGACCATTAGCTCTGACAAATTGAAAACCCTATTCATTGGCGACTCCATTACCCATAATATTAGACTTAAAACGAATCATCCAGCGATCATACACTGTTTACCAGGGGGCAGGGCTACCGACGTTAAGGCTAATCTGAAGATGGTGCTGGCTAAGGCTAAAACTGGCGATTGTAGAGAGTATAGGGATAATGTTATCCACGGCAGCAACGATGTTAGATGAAACAGTCAGAGGTCACCAAGCGCAACATAGCTTCAGCATGTAAATCAGCTAGAAAGATGTGTCGGCATCGAGTAATTGTCTCTGGCCCCCTCGCAGTTAGGGGGAGTGATGAGCTCTACAGCAAAGTCTCAGAACTCAATCACTGGTTGAAAACTGCTTTCTGTCCTTCCCAAAAGATAGAATTTGGAGATAACTGGCCCTCTGTCTAGGATTCACCCACAAACATGACCAAGAGAGGTGGAGGGGTGCTCTCATCTTATCTACGAACATAGACAGGGCTCTAACTCCCTTAGCTCCACAATGAGATAGGGTGCAGGCCAGGCAGCAGGCTTTTAGCCAGCCTGCCAGCTTAGTGGAGTCTGCCACTAGCACAGTCAGTGTAGTCAGCTCAGCGATCCCTATTGAGAATGTGCTCGATCTCGGTTGGGCAAAACTAAACATGGCGGTATTCGCCTTAGCAATCTCACTGGAATAAAGACCTCCATTCCTGTCATTATTGAAAGAGATTGTGATATCTCACATCTCAAAATCGGGCTACGTAATGTTAGATCCCTCACTTCCAAGGCAGTTATAGTCAATGAACTAATCACTGATCATAATCTTGATGTGATTGGCCTGACTGAAACATGGCTTAAGCCTGATGAATTTACTGTGTTAAATGAGGCCTCTACTCCTGGTTACACTAGTAACCATATCCCAGCACATCCCACAAAGGCAGAGGTGTTGCTAACATTTATGATAGCAAACTTAAATTTCAAAAAAAGTGACGTTTTCATCTTTTCAGCTTCAAGTCATGAAATCTATGCAGCTTACTCAATCACTTTTTATAGGTACTGTTTACAGGCCTCCTGGGCCGTATACAGCGTTCCTGTCACGCCTTGGTCTTAGTATTTTGTGTTTTAGTTAATTAGTTGGTCAGGCCAGGGTGTGACATGGGTTTATGTTATTGTGCTGTCGTATTGTTTTTTTGTTGTAGGCATTGGGATTGTGGTTGATTAGGGGTGTGTTTAGTTTAGGTTTGGCTGCCTGAGGCGGTTCTCAATCAGAGTCAGGTGATTCTTGTTTCACTGCCTGAGTTTCACTGTGTATTTCGTGGGTGATTGTTCCTGTCTCTGTGTAGTTTCACCAGATAGGCTGTAATTAGGTTTCACGTTCCGTTTTGTTGTTTTCGTATTTGTATCAGTTATTTCATGTTCCGCGATTCATTTCATTAAAGACATGAGTAACCACCACGCTGCATTTTGGTCCGACTCTCTTTCGACAAACGAAGAAACGCCGTTACAGAATCACCCACCACACACGGACCGAGCAGCGTGTTAACAGGCAGCGACAGCAGGAGCAGCGAAGGGAGGTCGTTATGGACAGCAGAAGCATGGAGTATACGACGTGGGAGGAAATAGACAGATGGGCGGTCGACCCAGAGAGAGTGCCGGAGCCCGCCTGGGATTCGCTGGAGCAGTGCGAAGAGGGCTATAGGAGAATGGAGTTGGAGAGGCAATCACGACGGCGCAGAGGAAAGCCCGTGAGTCAGCCCCAAAAATGTATTGGGGGGGACTCAGAGTGAGAGTGGCTGAGTCAGGAGACAGACCTGAGCCAACACTCCCTGTTTATCGTGAGGAGCCAAGGAGGAGACCAGAACCGGTGTTGGAGGTGAGCGAAGCAGAGACTGTGAAGGAGTTAATGGGGAAATTGGAGGAGAGAGTAATGAGAGAGTTGCTAGCTTGGTGCTTTAGGTACAAGATTCGTCCGACGGAGCGTGTCGGGGATTTAATGGCACCTGGGTCAGCGCTCCATACTAGTACTGAGGTGCGTGTTAGTCGGCTGGTGAAAAATGTGCCAGCCTCATGCACTAGGCCTCCTGTGTACCTACCTAGCCTTGCACGTCCTGTGCCAGTCCTGCTCTCAGGCTCTCCAGTACACCTTCACGGTCCAGTCCATCCTGTGCCACCTTCACACACCAGTCCTCCGGTGGCAGCTCCCCGCACCAGGCTTCCTGTGCGTGTCCTCGATCCAGTACCACCAGTTCCAGTACCACGCACCAGGCCTTCAGTGCGCCCCGCCTGTTCAGCGCTTCTAGAGCCTTCCTCCTCTACAGCGCTGCTGGAGTCTCCTGTCTGTTCAGCGCTTCTAGAGCATTCCTCCTCTACAGCGCTGCTGGAGTCTCCTGTCTGTTCAGCGCTATCAGAGCCTTTCTCCTCTCCTGCGCTACCGGAGTCTCCCGCCTGTTCAGCGCTTCTAGAGCCTTCCTCCTCTACAGCGCTGCCGGAGCCTCCTGCCTGTTCGGAGCAGCCTGAGCTGCCAGTCTGCATGAAGCAGCCAGTGCTGCCAGTCTGCAAGGAGCTGCCAGTCTGCAAGGAGCTTCCAGTCTGCAAGGAGCTGCCAGTCTGCAAGGAGCTGCCAGTCTGCATGGAGCTGCCAGTCTGCAAGGAGCTGCCAGTCTGCAAGGAGCTGCCAGTCGGCAAGGAGCTGTCAAAGCTGTTAGTCTGCATGGAACAGTCAGAGCTGTCAGTCTGCAAGAAGCCGCCAGAGCTGTCAATCTGCATGGAGCAGCCAGAGCCGCCAGTCAGCATGGAGCAGCCAGAGTCGTCAGTCAGCATGAAGCAGCCAGAGCCGTCAGTCTGCCAGGATCCGCCAGTCAGCCAGACTCTTCCAGATCTGCTAGTCAACCAGACTCTTCCAGATTCGCTAGTCAACCAGACTCTTCCAGATCCGCTAGTCAACCAGATTCTTCCAGATCTGCCAGTCACCCAAACTCTTCCAGATCTGCCAGTCAACCAGACTCTTCCAGATCTGCCAGTCAGCCAGACTCTTCCAGATCTGCCAGTCAGCCAGACGCTTCCAGATCTGCTAGTCAGCCAGACTCTTCCAGATCTGCTAGTCAGCCAGACTCTTCCAGATCTGCTAGTCAACCAGACTCTTCCAGATCTGCTAGTCAACCAGACTCTTCCAGATCTGCTAGTCAACCAGACTCTTCCAGATCCGCCAGTCAGCCAGGATCTGCCAGAACTGCCAGCCAGCCAGGATCTGCCGGATTCAACTGCCTGGCTGGGCTTCCTCTCAGTGCTGGGCTGCCCCTCAGTCCCGAGCTGCCCCTCAGTCCCGAGCTTCCCCTCAGTCCCGAGCTGCCCCTCAGTCACGAGCTGCTCCTCAGTTCAGTGGGGTTCTGGGTGAGGACAAACGAAGAACGCCGTTACAGTTCCTCACTGAGTTCCCTGAATTATTATCGGATCTTGTAGTCATGGAAAATAATATTGTAATTTTTGGTGACTAATATTCACATGGTAAAGTCCACCGACCCACTCCAAAAGGCTTTTGGAGCCATCATCGACTCAGTAGGTTTCGTCCAACATATTTCCGGACCTTTCTCACTGCTACAGCCATACTCTGGACCTAGTTTAGTCCTGTGGAATAAATGCTGTGGATCTTAACATATAAATCTGTTGAGTTATCTACAAACAGGAGCGCGCAATTTGATAACATGCAGGCAGTTTTGTTGAACGTTACTCAGAGTAACACGGTTCTACTCAGAATTCTGCAGACCAAAGACAATCAATTAATGAACACAATGACTAAGTTGAACTGAAGTCGCTGACCAAATTAATGATGAGAGAACTCAGGTGATGAAGATGGAAATCTTGATTTCTAAGCAAGCGGAAGAAATCTCATCACTGAATCTCTCGCTCCGTACTCAGGAACTCTATCTGCAAACCATGACAGATACGTTTGAGACCTAAAGGAGCAAGTGCGACACTCACGTGTCCAAAATCAGTACTCTAAGCGCTTAAGCGGACTCTGCAATGCAGCAGAATACCACCCTTAGGTACCATCTGGAGGAAGTCCAGAATTGTCACGCTCTATAGCGTGGCTATCCATCCAAGCAACCGGAGCCCTGCACTCAAAGGAGTGAAGACGATAGGTTTCAGACATTGCCTCCATTAAGTGTTCCTCAGTATTCTCGTTTTGGCCATTCGGCACTGAGTAATACGGCACCTCTTGGCCAACAAAGCCAAAGCTTGGCTTCACCTCTTGGTCTTTCGGCCCCACTTTCCCCACAGGATGAAGCCAACCCTCTCCGCCCGCTTGACGCGGAATACCTTGACAAACTCGTCAAGAATTTCCCCACCTTTGATCCCGTTCCATGTCAGCCAAACGATACTGAGACGTTCCTAGCTGACATAGAGGACGCGCTGGATTGCTGCCCTGACAGGGGGGTCCCGAAACACAAAGGGGGGGAATAGTAGCCCAGACCCATGATGAGCCTTATCGAGACTACGGACAACACCGTACGAGACCACCAGAGCATAAATCAAATCTAGTTGTAAACTCCCCTTTGAGAATAGTGAGGAGCAGAACGGCAACATAGGAGTCACTCAGAGTGCAACACTGGGAAGGGGAATCTCCATCGCACTTTTCCAATGGTTAACACACATGTCACTAATAAATAGAATCCTCCATTCAGGGGAAAAGTTATTAGAAGTCATGAACCACGATCACACCACGTACGACTGGTCTAATATTTAGAGTACTTCCGTCATGAGGTTAGCTCCTCCGTGGATAACATAGCTATGAAGTACAGTATACTTCTTCATACCTACCGCCACTACAATAGTGGAAGACAGTGACTGGTAGTAAAACCACTACAGACTCCCTTGACACCAATTCTGACAGACCTCCAGGCATTGACCTGAAAATTACCTGACTACGTCAGACTCATTCCGAACAAGTTGTAATCTGCCAGGATACTTGGTTTCCTTTCCTTGACATGTGCGCTTGCGTCAGCATAAACGCACATGCACAACGGAACATCCAATTAGGATTTATGCTAGGATCACTTAAAAGGGTGCGAGCAAAATACCAGCCTTAGTAAAGTTGAACATTTATTTTGAGGCCTTTAACTCTACAGCTACAGCACTCACCAGTTTTCTCCCCAAAAGTACATACATCATCCCTGTAGACTGCCCAAAACTAGTGTCTTACAGCTGTAGATTTATCATATAGTTATCAACGTAGGATAGTACCCAAAGCAACACCCCGCAAATTAGGAAAGCCCTAGATATGACATTAGGCAATGCCATGATAGGGTCATTTTGCCAAGACCATGGACATAGATAGAATACAGTCCAATTAGATGATTAAGGTGACATAACTATATTTAGTTTTGTTTATGCTTTCATTCATTTTGTTTCATTTTCTTCGGGACATAGAAAGTTATAGAGCCATAACTTCCCCATACAACCATCAGTTAGTGACACAACGCTGCTTATTTGGGAGGAAATGTAATGATATATTTCATGAGTGTGTGTGCGTTGTTAACATCCGCCTAAGTTACTGCCCAGATCTTCCAGTCTGGACGACCAGACGACGGGTCCGGAACGGCGATCCCAATCCGGACATCCGCTGCCCAGCCATGGAGCAGACTTCTTCATTTGCAGACACCCTACCCGGGTCGACCACCAGAGGGGGGACTGCAACAGCGACCACCAACTGGACATCTGCTGTCCAGCCATGGAGCGGACTTCATGCGCAGAATCCCTTTCCGGGTCGACCACCAGATGGGCACCACAACGATGGTCCACAACCAGGACAACCCACGGTCATTTTTATGTTGGTATGCAACATGCAGGTTAATCGCAAGATTGAACCCAACATGGGGGGACTCTCATGAAGTTGGCCTACCTCTTCCCCTCTTTTTCCTCTCTCTACCCTACTGATGTTACATTTGCATGAAGTATATTCTGGTAATCCGACCAATGGAACATATGTCAGTTCGGTTGTCATCTGAGGCATTCTCATCAATGATAAGATGACATAAACACTACAGTGGAAAGTCTACACATAAGAGTTATCGGATTCACATGGAATTGTTGTTCAATTTAAATGTTTGAATATGAAATTATTCGTGATAGGATGAAGTGTGATTTTAGCTCCATAAATGTGAGATTTGGGTTTTCATAAGATAGGACATGGGCTATAAAACTTTTCAAACACGCCCTCCTCTCCCTTCCTATATAAGCCCTTGACGACAATATAACCTCCTGTTCCAAGGACGTGAGGACGACGGTCCGATGTCAGAATGGTTCAGATAATAACTACAGAACGAAGCCAACATCAGCGTGAGCTTTGGTTGCGAATGGTATGAACTTTGAATTCTTATTCACTACAGAAGTGATACCTCCTAGCCGTTGAGTTAGCATCATCCGCTGCAAACGAGGGTGAGGAAGGAACAGACAGAGTATCCCGTCTATCAGACAACAACGTTACTACAACATATCCAATTGACAACCAAGACATTTTTCAAAGGACTTAGTTGGGCAACACGGCCTTCCATCTACCACCAACCTACTGAAGCGCAGCTCAGAGTAAATCTTTATTGCATTTTCCTTTTCCAAATGGGCGGTAATTTAGAATGCATAAGATACTGTATTTATGATAGCGCAGCTTCTTCTCTTTGTTCCTCAGTCTTCCCGCTCTTTCACTCAAACCCAGCCCCTTTTCTTTTGTGTAACAAGCTGTCATATCTGTTCTGCCCACTAGGGATGTTTTCCGTTATGACGTAATTTGTAATCAAGTTATCATTAATTATGGGTATGTGTAATTCTGTGTGATCAGTTAGGTATTTAGTAAATAAATCATTAAACCCAATTTTGTATTGCTGATTCAACCTATTTGCCAGGGTTCGTGCAGATAATCAAGAATTTTCAACATTCAGATGAGATTGAATTAAGATGACGATTAATATTGACTGCTATTGATGTAAACTATTACTAGGTCTTTAAGAGTTTATTTGGAAGATAACAGCTCTATAAATATTACTTTGTGGTGCCAAACTCTCTAGTTAATTACATTTACATGATTAGCTCAATCAGGTAATATTAATTACGGATAAATTATTTCATAGAATAGCATGTCATATCACTTAATCTGGCATAGCCAAAGACAAACACAGTATACTATCAAGCATTTCACACATATGATTTAGATACGGACTGTTAGCACTTGGTTTGCCGTTAGCAACACCCCAAAATAACATGTTTTAGATATGCCAGGTGAACCTGTAACCATAACACTTCAATAAGACTTGACATAAGATCTTCTCTAAGCATTACAGGGATATGGCTCTGAATAACACCACCCCGATAAGCATTCCTGTCTCTTCTATGGATTTTATATCCTTGCATTGCTACTGCTGTATCATCAAAGTAATTATTTAAGTGAGTCTCAGAAATGGCTAACATATGAATGTTATCTGATGTTAGCAAGTTGTTGATTTCATTAATCTTATTTCTAAGACTACATACACTATATATACAAAAGTATGTGAGCACCATTTCAAATTAGTGGATTCAGCTATTTCAGTCACACCTGTTGCTGACATAGACAAACATTGGCAGTAGAATGGCCTTACTAAAGAGCTCAGTGACTTTCAACATGGCACCGTCATTGGATACCACATTACCAACAAGTCAGTTCGTGAAATTTCTGCCCTGCTAGAGCTGCTCTGGTCAACTGTAAGTGCTATCATTGTGAAGTGGAAACGTCTAGGAGCAACAACTGCTCAGCCACAAAGTGGTAGGCCACACAAGCTCACAGAACGGGACCGCCGAGTGCTGAAGCGCGCAGCACGTAAAAATAGTCTGTCCTTGGTTGCAAGTTCCAAACTGCCTCTGGAAGCAACTTCAGCACAAGAACTGTTCGTCGGGAGCTTTATGAAGTGGGTTTCCATTGCCACACACAAGCCACACACAAGCTTAAGATCACCATGCGCAATGCCAAGCGTCGGCTGGAGTGATGTAAAGCTTGCTGCCATTGGACTCGGGAGCAGTAGAAACTCGTTCTCTGGGGTGATGAATCACGCTTCACCATCTGGCAGTTCGACGGACGAATCTGGGTTTGGCAGATGCCAGGAGAACTCTACCTGCTCGAATGCATAGCCCTGTCAAGTTTGGTGGAGGAGGAATAATGGTCTGGGGCTGTTTTTCACGGTTCAGGCTAGTCCCTTTACTTACAGTCAAGGGAAATCTTAACTCTACAGCATACAATGACATTCTAGACAATTCTCTGCTTCCAACTTTGTGGCAACAGCTTGTGGAAGGCCCTTTCCTGTTTCAGCATGGCAATGCTCCCGTACACAAAGCGAGGTCCATACAGAAATGATTTGTCAAGATTGGTGTGGAAGAACTTGACTGGCCTGCACAGAGACCTGACCATTGAACACCTTTGGGATGAATTGGAACACCGACTGCGAGCCAGACCTAATCGCACAACATCAGTGCCTGACCTCACTAATGCTCTTGTGGCTGAATGGAAGCAAGTCCACAGCAATGTTCCAACATCTAGTGGAAAGCCTTGCCAGAAAAGTGGAGGCCGTTATAGCAGCAAAGGTGGACCAACTCGATATTAATGCCCATGATTTTGGAATGAGATGTTCGAAATGCAGGTGTCCATATACTTTTGTTCATGTAGTGTATATTAATATGGGCTATTTTTTTGCACTTTCCTGGGTAGCTTATTAGATAGACATAATATATAAAAGAGCAATAGAAAAAAGCAAGAGAAAAAAATATACATCCAGCAGTCCATTAATCATTTGGTGTGTGCAAGTGTGTGCGTGTGCTGTGGGGTAGAAGCTACAAACCCATAGGCGTGGCTCTCTTATCCCTTCAAGGCTTTTGGGAGGGAGGGTGGACAATGAGCCTGTCATAGAGGATGTAAGCAATGTCCCCATGGCTCTGGCAGCTTTCATGGCTGGGATCAGTTCTTTCCTCTTCTGGCACACAGCTTCAGGATGGTCCTCATTGAGGATGATGCACGTTCCTCTAAAGTTCTTGGCTCTTTCCAGAACAGCTACCTTGTCCTTGAACCTCAGCAACTTGACCACTATTCGCCTGGGCCTGTCGCCTGGGCCTGTCACCTGGGCCTGTCGCCTGGGCCTGTCACCTAGGCCTGTCACCTGGGCCAGTGGTGGGTTTTCCAGTCCACCTAAATCTACCTGTGGTCCATCTTCAGTTTCTCCGAGATAATTTCCCTCACTTTGTCCCCAGACTCCGTCCAGGTCTCATGTGGAGATTCTGCAATTCCGTCCACAACCATGTTGTTCCGCCTTAATTGTCCGTCGAGTCTGATTTCTCTGTCATTGTTATCATGGATTTACATACAGAATGGACGTCCTCTCTCAATGACTTACAGATTGCTGTCACCTTGCCGTTCTCCTGTTTAAACTCATCAAGCTGAGCAGCTCCTCAGACCCGGCCTTGGTCGGCAGGATCACTGGACAGATAGCAACTGATGCCAATCATGGGATCCGAACTCAAAAGGTTGCTAGTTAGTAATCAATTATTTTCAATAGATTTTCAAAACTTTCCAAAACAACAAACTTTCCAAAACAACAAACCGAGCTCTCCCAGGTTCCGTGATGCGAGTTCAACAGGAAGTGACGTGATGGTCTTGAAGATGATTATTATTTGTGTGTAAAAGACACAATGTCCTCATCATGGTGAGACTGGTAAACCTGACCCTGCTCTTATTATTTTAAAATCAAATATTACAGGTGGAAGTGTACCAGGTTATTCACTAAGTCTACTACAGAGATGAGAAGTGTTTTTTCCCTGCTTTTTATGGAAGCCCCTAAAGAGTCATACCTAACCGCCCAAGTGGCTTACCATAGCCCCACTACACACACCATGGCATGCTCTGTCCATTGTGCTGACACAGTGTAGCAAAGATACAGATTGTTTTTGTGCCAATCTGAGACTCAATCATTTGAACATTTTAGCTATTTTTATATAGGGACATAAAACTAAAACTGAGGGGCACTAGTTTGAACTGAGGGGGCTAAACCCCCTTTATCCCCTTCGTGGAGTTGGATACGCCACTTCGCTCAGGCAGATCACAATGCCAAACCATAGCCCTAACCTTAAACCGCTCGGGATTGAATGCCTAAACTGTTACACCCCGACAGAGTCATTGCGCAAAATGGTTTGCAGCATCATTTGGATATGTGTGCAACAAAAGTTCAACATTCACCTTCCACTACCATTTCTGTCAAGCCATCTATGCATACAAGTTCATGCATACTTTCAATAAATCCAACGTGTGCACAACACAGAAAGCACTGCAACTGCCTCTGCAATGCAGTGCTGCGAGGCAAACGCAGCGTTCTATTGAAAATGTATGTACTTCTGGTGCACCAAAATGCAATGATGCTGTCGGTGTGATCGAGGCATTAACCCTTGAGTTGTTTCTGTTTTAACCCTGTAACCACACAGAATTAACCTTGTAACCACGCAGAATTAACCTTGTAACCGTGCAGAATTAACCTTGTAACCGTGCAGAATTAACCTTGTATGTCATGTCTTGTTATGTCTGTTCCTGTCCTTTCTCTTCATTCTCTCTCTCTGCTGGTCTTTTTAGGTTACCTTCTCTGTCTCTCATCCCTCAGCTGTTCTTCATTTCCCCTAACTAGCTCATTCTCTCTTTCCCCACCTGTTCTCTCTTCCCCCTCTGATTAGGTCTCTATTTCTTTCTCTGTTCCTGCTACTTTCAGTGTCTGATTCTTGTTTGTGTTTTTTGATGCCAGAAGCAAGCTGTCGTCTCGTTTGCTTCCACCTTGTCCTGTCCTGTCGGAGTCTGCATGGCAGGTGCAACCTGCATTATACTACGTTCTTTGTTCCATTGACTACGTTGGAAGAGGATTTATGCCATTCCTGTTTTTTATTAAAGAACTCTGTTTTCTGTTAAAACCGCGTTTGGGTCTTCACTCAAGTTCATAACAGAAGAATCAGACCGAGAATGGACCCAGCGGCTCCGGACCCTTTTCACTCCGCCGTCGAGATCCAGGGAGCGATGCTAGGCAGACACGAGGAGGAATTGTCTGCTGCTCAACATGCCGTTGAGACCCTGGCCGTCCAAGTCTCCGACCTCACAAGACGGGTTCACCAACTCCACCTCGATCCACCGCCCACTTCCAGGGTTTCCGAGTCTCCGGAGCCCAGGATCAACAACCCGCCGTGTTACTCTGGGGAGCCCACTGAGTGCCGCTCATTCCTCACTCAGTGTGATGTGGTGTTCTCTCTCCAGCCCAACACTTACTCCAGGAGCGCAGCCCGCATCGCCACGTCATTTCTCTCCTTACCGGACGGGCGCGTGAGTGGGCACGGCAGTCTGGGAGGCGAGGGCTGAGTGTATTAACCAGTATCAGGACTTTAAGGAGGAGATGATACGGGTTTTTGACCGTTCTGTTTTTGGCGAGGAGGCTTCCAGGGCCCTGTCTTCCCTATGTCAGGGGAATAGATCCATAACGGATTATTCTATTGAGTTTCGCACTCTCGCTGCCTCTAGTGACTGGAACGAGCCGGCTTTGCTCGCTCGTTTTCTGGAGGGTCTCCACGTCGAGGTTAAGGATGAGATCCTCTCCCGGGAGGTTCCTTCCAGTCTGGACTCCTTAATAGCTCTCGCTATTCGCATAGAGCGACGGTTTGATCTTCGTCGCCGAGCTCGTGGAAAGGAGCTCACGTTCTCCGTTGCTCCCCTCTCCACATCACTGCCACCTGCCGCATCACTGCCACCCTCCCCGCCGGCTCGGATGCTGAGCCTATGCAGCTGGGGGTATTCGCATCTCGGCCAAGGAGAGGGAACGGAGAATCACCAATCGCCTCTGTCTCTACTGCGGCTCCGCTGGTCATTTTGTCACCTCATGTCCAGTAAAGGGCCAGAGCTCATCAGTAAGAGGAGGGCTACTGGTGAGCGCAACTACTCAGGCCTCTCCTTCTGGATCACGCACTACTCTTTCCGGTCCATCTCCGCTGGCCCGGTTCATCTGCTTCCTGCAGTGCCTTGATAGACTCTGGGGCGGAGGGCTGTTTTATGGACGAGACCTGGGCTCGGGAACATGACATTCCTCTCAGACAGTTAGGGGAGCCCAGGGCCTTGTTCGCTTTAGATGGTAGTTCTCCCCAAGATTCAGCGTGAGACGCTGCCTTTAACCCTCACTGTCTCTGGTAATCATAGCGAAACCATTTCTTTTTTAATTTTTCGTTCACCTTTTACACCTGTTGTTTTGGGTCATCCCTGGCTAGTGCGCCATAACCCTTCTATTAATTGGTCTAGTAATACTATCCTATCCTGGAATGTTTCTTGTCATGTAACCTGTTTAATGTCTGCTATCCCTCCTGTTTCCTCTGTCTCTTCTTCACAGGAGGAGCCTGGCGATTTGACAGGGGTGCCGGAGGAGTATCACGATCTGCGCACGGTGTTCAGTCGTTCCAAGGCCACTTCTCTCCCTCCACACCGGTCGTATGACTGTAGTATTGATCTCCTTCCGGGAACTACTCCCCCCCGGGGTAGATTATACTCTCTGTCGGCTCCCGAACGTAAGGCTCTCGAGGATTATTTGTCGGTTTCGCTCGACGCCGGTACCATAGTCTCCTCCTCCTCCCCGCCGGCGCGGGGTTCTTTTTTTGTTCAGAAGAAGGACGGGTCCCTGCGCCCATGCGTGGATTATCGAGGGCTGAATGACATAACAGTTAAGAATCGTTATCCGCTTCCTCTTATGTCTTCAGCCTTCGAGATCCTGCAGGGAGCCAGGTTTTTCACCAAATTGGACCTTCGTAACGCCTACCATCTCGTGCGCATCAGGGAGGGGGACGAGTGGAAGACGGCGCTTAACACTCCGTTAGGGCACTTTGAATACCGGGTTCTTCCTTTCGGCCTCGTTAACGCTCCAGCTGTCTTTCAGGCACTAGTTAACGACGTCCTGAGAGACATGCTGAACATTTTTGTTTTCGTTTACATGGATGATATCCTGATTTTTTCACCGTCTCTCTCGATTCATGTTCAGCACGTGCGACGCGTCCTCCAGCGCCTTTTGGAGAACTGTCTTTATGTGAAGGCTGAGAAGTGCACTTTTCATGCCGCCTCTGTCCCTTTTCTCGGTTCCGTTATTTCCGCTGAGGGCATTAAGATGGATCCCGCTAAGGTCCAGGCTGTCATTGATTGGCCCGTTCCTAAGTCACGCGTCGAGCTGCAGCGCTTTCTGGGCTTCGCTAATTTCTACCGTCGTTTCATCCGTAATTTCGGTCAGGTGGCAGCTCCTCTCACAGCCCTTACTTCTGTTAAGACGTGCTTTAAGTGGTCCGTTTCCGCCCAGGGAGCTTTTGATCTTCTTAAGAATCGTTTTACATCCGCACCTATTCTTGTTACACCTGACATCTCTAGACAGTTTGTTGTTGAGGTTGACGCGTCAGAGGTGGGCGTGGGAGCCATTCTTTCTCAGCGCTCTCTCTGACGGCAAGGTCCATCCTTGCGCGTTTTTCTCTCATCGCTTATCGCCGTCAGAACGTAACTATGATGTTGGTAATCGCGAACTGCTCGCCATCCGCTTAGCCCTAGGCGAATGGCGACAGTGGTTGGAGGGGGCGACCGTTCCTTTTGTCGTTTGGACTGACCATAGGAACCTTGAGTACATCCGTTCAGCCAAACGACTTAATGCGCGTCAGGCTCGTTGGGCTCTGTTTTTCGCTGTTTCGAGTTTGTTATTTCTTATCGTCCGGGCTCAAAAACACCAAACCTGATGCTTTATCTCGTCTCTTCAGTTCTTCTGAGGTCTCCACCGACCCCGATGGGATTCTCCCTGAGGGGCGTGTTGTCGGGTTGACTGTCTGGGGAATTGAGAGGCAGGTAAAGCAAGCACTCGCCACACTCCGTCGCCGCGAGCTTGCCCTAGGAACCTTCTGTTCGTTCCCCGTTCCTACTCGTCCGGCCGTTCTTCAGTGGGCCCACTCTGCCAAGTTAGCCGGCCACCCCGGCCTTCGGGGTACGCTCGCTTCCATTCGCCAGCGTTTCTGGTGGCCCACTCGGGAACGTGACGCGCGTCGATTTGTCGCCGCTTGTTCGGTCTGCGCGCAGACTAAATCTGGGAACTCTCCTCCTGCCGGCCGTCTCAGACCGCTTCCCATTCCCTCTCGACCGTGGTCTCACATCGCTTTAGATTTTATCACCGGACTGCCTTCATCAGCGGGGAAGACAGTTATTCTTACGGTTGTCGATAGATTCTCTAAGGCGGCTCATTTCATTCCTCTCGATAAGCTCCCTTCTGCTAAGGAGACGGCTCAGATCATTATCGAGAATGTTTTCCGAATTCATGGCCTTCCGTCTGACGTCGTTTCCGACAGAGGCCCGCAGTTCACGTCTCAATTTTGGAGGGAGTTTTGCCGTTTGATTGGGGCTTCCGTCAGTCTCTCGTCCGGCTTTCATCCCCAGTCTAACGGTCAAGCCGAACGGGCCAATCAGACTGTTGGTCGCATTTTACGCAGTCTTTCTTTCGTAACCCTGCGTCTTGGTCAGAACAGCTCCCCTGGGCAGAGTACGCCCACAACTCGCTTCCCTCGTCTGCTACCGGTCTATCCCCTTTTCAGTGTAGCCTCGGGTACCAGCCTCCGCTGTTCTCATCTCAGCTCGCCGAGTCCTGCGTCCCCTCCGCTCAGGCTTTTGTCCAGCGTTGCGAGCGCACCTGGAAGGGGGTCAGGTCGGCACTTTGCCGTAATAGGGCGCAGACTGTGAGGGCCGCTAATAAGCGTAGGACCAAGAGTCCTAGATATTGTTGCGGTCAGAGAGTATGGCTCTCCACTCAGAACCTTCCCCTTAAGACAGCTTCTCGCAAGTTGGCCCCGCGGTTCATTGGTCCGTTCCGTATTTCCCAGGTCATTAATCCTGTCGCAGTGCGACTTCTTCTCCCGCGCTATCTTCGTCGCGTTCACCCGGTCTTCCATGTCTCCTGTGTTAAGCCCGTCCTTCGCGCCCCCGCTCGTCCCTCCCCCCATCCTTGTCGAGGGCGCACCCATCTACAGGGTTCGTAAGATTTTGGACATGCGCCCTCGGGGCCGTGGTCATCAGTACCTAGTGGATTGGGAGGGGTACGGTCCTGAGGAGAGGAGTTGGGTTCCCTCTCGGGACGTGCTGGACCGTTCGCTGATCGATGATTTCCTCCGTTGCCGCCAGGTTTCCTCTCGAGTGCGCCAGGAGGCGCTCGGTGAGTGGGGGGTACTGTCATGTCTTGTTATGTCTGTTCCTGTCCTTTCTCTTCATTCTCTCTCTCTGCTGGTCTTTTTAGGTTACCTTCTCTGTCTCTCATCCCTCAGCTGTTCTTCATTTCCCCTAACTAGCTCATTCTCTCTTTCCCCACCTGTTCTCTCTTCCCCTCTGATTAGGTCTCTATTTCTTTCTCTGTTCCTGCTACTTTCAGTGTCTGATTCTTGTTTGTGTTTTTTGATGCCAGAAGCAAGCTGTCGTCTCGTTTGCTTCCACCTTGTCCTGTCCTGTCGGAGTCTGCATGGCAGGTGCAACCTGCATTATACTACGTTCTTTTGTTCCATTGACTACGTTGGAAGAGGATTTATGCCATTCCTGTTTTTTATTAAAGAACTCTGTTTTCTGTTAAAACCGCGTTTGGGTCTTCACTCAAGTTCATAACATTGTAAACACGCAAAATTAACCTTGTAACCATGCAGAATTAACCTTGTAAACACGCAGAATTAACCTTGTAACCACGCAGAATTAACCTTGTAACCATGCAGAATTAACCTTGTAACCATGCAGAATTAACCTTGTAACCACGCAGAATTAACCTTGTAACCATGCAGAATTAATGCGGCAAAAATAGACACTCATCCATGAGCAGTGAGCTGGAATCGAACCCATGACAACTCATGTAGCATCTGTAACCGCTGGACCACACAGGCACTGAGGAAACCAATCATTTTGTCTGCTTGCCTTCAACATATTAAACAATTGATCTAAAAATATATATTTTCCCTAACAAAAAATACATCTTCCCCTACAAATATGTCAATTTATTATAATCCACATAAGAATTAACATGAGACGCGCTTTAGGCTGCAAGCAGCCTACATGAGGTCAAATGTAAGTGCAGCGTGCGTTGTATACACAGCTTCCAGCTGCCCCCTAAATATTTCTTCAGGTATTCAAATCCTCCTGCTGTAGGATTACTTTCCTCCTGCGGCAAAAGGGTTCAAATTAAGATCCGACATCTGTAACACACTTTAGCAGGCTTTCTGAAAGATCTCATGTGTCGCCCATTAAGTAAACATATTACGCAACCTAAGTGTTTTATTATGTTGTAAAGCGTAAAGGTTCCGGTTTGGTTGTGGCCCCAGATCACATGACAGCGTGTGGTGAGATAGTGTGCATTCATGTAAGTGTCGCCAACACGGATGTTGAAGGTGATGAGGATGATGACACATTGAACAATTTCAGGGAAAATCGTGCTTGAATGCTGTAATAATATACTTAGCAAGAATGCAGGATGGAAACTGAAACTGGCAAAAAGAAATGCAATCATAATCATCAATTTCATTGAGGTGAACTAGGCCAGAACATGTAACCATTCCGAAATTGCCTGCTCTTGGCATTTCCTAGAATATTGGAAATTAATTAAATTAATACTAATAATGGAATGAATAATCAAATATAATTAATACAGTATACTAATGTCCAAAGTTACTATTTATACTATTTAAAAACTATTTATAAACTAGTTTGACTATTTTTGTATCTTGTTTGCCTTAATGCAGTGTCTAGAATAATCAAAAAGCCTTTGATAGCAACTCGCCTTGCAACACACTATCTTTGCTCGCAAATGAAAAAGTGACAGGCCTTTTAATAATCTATCCAAATTCAAATGTTATTCTTAGCCTCAGGAGAATCAGAGCCACATCAAATGAACTCATAAGAAACCCAGCCTGGAAAAGAATGGAGTTCCTTCCTCTTTCTATGTGAAAACTGCAGCATGAAATTCACAGGCAAATTAACTCTACCCAGAGCAACTGTAATTATCAGTCCCTGTGGACAAACCATTATCAAATGAAGAGCCCTACTTAGATTCAGATTTTGGTTAAGGGTTATATGTCAAGCAATTCAAAAGCAATTCTTGATCGGGAGATTGAGAGTGGCGGACAGGTTCTCGCTGTAGCTAAGTGATTAAATAGTTCTTGCTGCTACAGGTTTGTTAAAGAAGCAATACAATTTTACTCAAGCTTGCTGAGGATGTCTAAGCAGCTACACAGTACACTCTTACAAAAAAGGTGCTATCTAGAACCTTAAAGGGTTATTTGGCTGGCCCCATAGGAGAACCATTTGAAGAGCCCTTTTTGGTTGCAGGTAGAACCCTTTCGAGTTCCATGTAGAACTATTTCTACAGTGGCTTCCTGGAACCAAAATGTTTTATCCTACGGGGACATCCGAAGAGCCCTTGTGGAACCTTTTTTTCTATGAGTGTACAATGGCTGAGTGGTTTCTCCTCGCAGTGGCATTTTCTTCTCAGGACATACAGTCCTTTAGGTACATCATGGTTATCATCCTCTGAACAAGAGAGGGTGGATAGAGGAGCATAGTTACACTATATCTTCCCCCATGAAGCATGTGCTGTGCCAGACTGGTTGCAGAGAAAGACCGCTCAGTCCCCTGGTAGTCAGACACATTGCTTTGGATAGCTCTGGGCCCAGACATCCACTAGTCAATTACCACCATCATTCATCAAAGTACCTCTGAGTGCAGGTCAGGCCACTAGCTGGCCTCAGGCCTACTGACCCACCTTTGCTAACCCCCTGTCAGTCCACTAGCTGGTCTCAGGCCTACTGACCCACCTTTGCTAACCCCCTGTCAGTCCACTAGTTGGTCTCAGGCCTACTGACCCACCTTTGCTAACCCCTGTCAGTCCACTAGCTGGTCTCAGGCCTACTGACCCACCTTTGCTAACCCCCTGTCAGTCCACTAGCTGGTCTCAGGCCTACTGACCCACCTTTGCTAACCCCCTGTCAGTCCACTAGCTGGTCTCAGGTCTACTGACCCACCTTTGCTAACCCCCTGTCAGTCCACTAGCTGGTCTCAGGTCTACTGACCCACATTTGCTAACTCCCTTTCAGTCCACTAGCTGGTCTCAGGTCTACTGACCCACCTTTGCTAACTCCCTGTCAGCCCAATAGCTGGTCTCAGGTCTACTGACCCACCTTTGCTAACTCCCTGTCAGTCCACTAGCTGGCCTCATGCCTACTGACTCACCTTTGCTAACTCCCTGTCAGTCCACTAGCTGGTCTCAGGTCTACTGACCCACCTTTGCTAACTCCCTGTCAGTCCACTAGCTGGTCTCAGGCCTACTGACCCACCTTTGCTAACTCCCTGTCAGTCCACTAGCTGGTCTCAGGCCTACTGACCTACCTTTGCTAACCCCCTGTCAGTCCACTAGCTGGCCTCAGGCCTACTGACCTACCTTTGCTAACCCCCTGTCAGTCCACTAGCTGGCCTCAGGCCTACTCGTCCACCTCAGACTCTGCTAACCCACTTTTGGGCTAGAAGTAATATGCAACTGAGTAATGAGATGATTTTGGTGGTGGTGGTGGTGTTTGGGGAGGCAGTAGTGACAGGTGGCAGTGGAGTATACAATGGATCAACATCACTTTGAAAGTATTCAATATTGGTGCTATAGGTGAATAAAGGGTAATGTTCTATGTTATTTGAGAAATGTCAGGTGGCTCACCTCATAGTGTAAAGCAGGGTACCGTTGTCCACCAGTCGTAGCAGTTTGTTGGGCGTGGTCATGTTGTGGGCCACAGATTTCTTCCCGTTGTGGAAAAAGGTGTCTGGAGTCCAGATCTTACTGGCCAGGAGGTTGTTAAGAGGCAGGACCTGCATAGGCCCGTCAAACTTCAGCCTCTCATCCCTCCAGCTCTGACGGAAGAACACATCGATGGTGTACTCCTGGGAAAAGACGGAGAGAATAAGTAACTTTCTAAGGTATCACTTCACAATTACATTATCATCTAATATTTACCATCTCTCGTAAGAGCTGCAAACTCTGAAAGACAGATATCTGTCCTGGTACAGTATATTGTCAGTTGTGGCCTTGACTAGCAGAGAGTTGAGTTTTGTTCACAGCCTCACACACACACACACACACACACACACACACACACACACACACACACACACACACACACACACACACACACACACACACGTCAATAATGCATCATGCATTTTATTTGAAGGGGAAAACAGCCTTGTCAATGTGGGATCCTCAAGGCATCCTTCAGAGTTCATACACCAATGATTGCGTTTTCACAGCTGTCGCCGGCGGGATAAAACATGCCTTTTCCAAGAGTTATCTCTCTGACCATATTGCCAAACACGTAACAAGGAACAGTGTCCCTGATAAACCTCTCTAAGTTCAGAGAGAAATCGCCAGCCGTTATTCGCTGCTGCTGAAGTGGGGGAGTGGCCTCACACTTATTTTTCTCAGACACTTCTTCCATTCTGACAGGATTTTCCAAAGGTATTAAAACGTTCAAATACACTAATCAGCTATAAATTCAGTTAGATTTTTTTTGTGGCTGTTTAAAAAATGGTCACCAGTATTTTTTAGAATGAATGGTGTCATGATTCTGTGTGTCATTAATATTGTTAAATAATGTCATAATGAACAGGAGGATGAACAAACAGAAACATCAAATGGACAGATATCAAATAACAGTAATAATGTCCACACCAACACGTACATCCAGGCCTCAATAATGCCTGTTAGCAACAATGTAGCAACCTGTCCTGTGTCTAGTCACTACAGGAATGGCAGGCGTTTTATATTGTACATTAATATCAAGGCCTCACCTTGGAAAAAAACATTATGCACAAATCAACAATTAATGTCACAAAATAAATGCATTAAATGCACAGATTCAGGTAATAGCCATTGCATAACTAAATACATACAGTTGAAGTCGGAAGTTTACATACACCTTAGCCAAATACATTTAAACTCAGTTTTCACAATTCCTGACATTTAATTAAAACCTGTTAAGGCTAGGCATAATACTGCCCCCTTTGGATGAATTGCATGCCCATAGTAAACTGAAAAAAAATCTGTCCAAAATTGCTAACATATGCATATAATAATAATTATTGGATAGAAAACACTCTAAAGCTTCTATAACCGTTTGAATTATTACATTTACATTTACATTTAAGTCATTTAGCAGACGCTCTTATCCAGAGCGACTTACAAATTGGTGAATTCACCTTCTGACATCCAGTGGAACAGCCACTTTACAATAGTGCATCAAAATCATTAAGGGGGGGGGTGAGAAGGATTACTTATCTTATCCTAGGTATTCCTTGAAGAGGTGGGGTTTCAGGTGTCTCCGGAAGGTGGTGATTGACTCCGCTGTCCTGGCGTCGTGAGGGAGTTTGTTCCACCATTGGGGGCCAGAGCAGCGAACAGTTTTGACTGGGCTGAGCGGGAACTGTACTTCCTCAATGGTAGGGAGGCGAGCAGGCCAGAGGTGGATGAACGCAGTGCCCTTGCTTGGGTGTAGGGCCTGATCAGAGCCTGGAGGTACTGCGGTGCCGTTCCCTCACAGCTCCGTAGGCAAGCACCATGGTCTTGTAGCGGATGCGAGCTTCAACTGGAAGCCAGTGGAGAGAGCGGAGGAGCGGGGTGACGTGAGAGAACTTGGGGAGGTTGAACACCAGACGGGCTGCGGCGTTCTGGATGAGTTGTAGGGGTTTAATGGCACAGGCAGGGAGCCCAGCCAACAGCGAGTTGCAGTAATCCAGACGGGAGATGACAAGTGCCTGGATTAGGACCTGCGCCGCTTCCTGTGTGAGGCAGGGTCGTACTCTGCGGATGTTGTAGAGCATGAACCTACAGGAACGGGCCACCGCCATGATGTTGGTTGAGAACGACAGGGTGTTGTCCAGGATCACGCCAAGGTTCTTAGCGCTCTGGGAGGAGGACACAATGGAGTTGTCAACCGTGATGGCGAGATCATGGAACGGGCAGTCCTTCCCCGGGAGGAAGAGCAGCTCCGTCTTGCCGAGGTTCAGCTTGAGGTGGTGATCCGTCATCCACACTGATATGTCTGCCAGACATGCAGAGATGCGATTCGCCACCTGGTCATCAGAAGGGGGAAAAGAGAAGATTAATTGTGTGTCGTCTGCATAGCAATGATAGGAGAGACCATGTGAGGTTATGACAGAGCCAAGTGACTTGGTGTATAGCGAGAATAGGAGAGGGCCTAGAACAGAGCCCTGGGGGACACCAGTGGTGAGAGCGCGTGGCGAGGAGACAGATTCTCGCCACGCCACCTGGTAGGAGCGACCTGTCAGGTAGGACGCGATCCAAGCGTGGGCCGCGCCGGAGATGCCCAACTCGGAGAGGGTGGAGAGGAGGATCTGATGGTTCACAGTATCGAAGGCAGCCGATAGGTCTAGAAGGATGAGAGCAGAGGAGAGAGAGTTAGCTTTAGCAGTGCGGAGCGCCTCCGTGATACAGAGAAGAGCAGTCTCAGTTGAATGACTAGTCTTGAAACCTGACTGATTTGGATCAAGAAGGTCATTCTGAGAGAGATAGTGGGAGAGCTGGCCAAGGACGGCACGTTCAAGAGTTTTGGAGAGAAAAGAAAGAAGGGATACTGGTCTGTAGTTGTTGACATCGGAGGGATCGAGTGTAGGTTTTTTCAGAAGGGGTGCAACTCTCGCTCTCTTGAAGACGGAAGGGACGTAGCCAGCGGTCAGGGATGAGTTGATGAGCGAGGTGAGGTAAGGGAGAAGGTCCCCGGAAATGGTCTGGAGAAGAGAGGAGGGGATAGGGTCAAGCGGGCAGGTTGTTGGGCGGCCGGCCGTCACAAGAAGCGAGATTTCATCTGGAGAGAGAGGGGAGAAAGAGGTCAGAGCACAGGGTAGGGCAGTGTGAGCAGAACCAGCGGTGTCGTTTGACTTAGCAAACGAGGATCGGATGTCGTCGACCTTCTTTTCAAAATGGTTGACAAAGTCATCTGCAGAGAGGGAGGAGGGGGGGAGGGGGAGGAGGATTCAGGAGGGAGGAGAAGGTGGCAAAGAGCTTCCTAGGGTTAGAGGCAGATGCTTGGAATTTAGAGTGGTAGAAAGTGGCTTTAGCAGCAGAGACAGAGGAGGAAAATGTAGAGAGGAGGGAGTGAAAGGATGCCAGGTCCGCAGGGAGGCGAGTTTTCCTCCATTTCCGCTCGGCTGCCCGGAGCTCTGTTCTGAGAGCTCGCAATGAGTCATCGAGCCACGGAGCGGGAGGGGAGGACCGAGCCGGCCTGGAGGATAGGGGACATAGAGAGTCAAAGGATGCAGAAAGGGAAGAGAGGAGGGTTGAGGAGGCAGACTCAGGAGAAAGGTTGGAGAAGGTATGAGCAGAGGGAAGAGATGATAGGATGGAAGAGGAGAGAGTAGCGGGGGAGAGAGAGCGAAGGTTGGGACGGCGCGATACCATCCGAGTAGGGGCAGTGTGGGAAGTGTTGGATGAGAGCGAGAGGGAAAAGGATACAAGGTAGTGGTCGGAGACTTGGAGGGGAGTTGCAGTGAGGTTAGTGGAAGAACAGCATCTAGTAAAGATGAGGTCGGCGTATTGCCTGCCTTGTGAGTAGGGGGGAAGGTGAGAGGGTGAGGTCAAAAGAGGAGAGGAGTGGAAAGAAGGAGGCAGAGAGGAATGAGTCAAAGGTAGACGTGGGGAGGTTAAAGTCGCCCAGGACTGTGAGAGGTGAGCCGTCCTCAGGAAAGGAGCTTATCAAGGCATCAAGCTCATTGATGAACTCTCCGAGGGAACCTGGAGGGCGATAAATGATAAGGATGTTAAGCTTGAAAGGGCTGGTAACTGTGACAGCATGGAATTCAAAGGAGGCGATAGATAGATGGGTAAGGGGAGAGAGAGAGAATGACCACTTGGGAGAGATGAGGATCCCGGTGCCACCACCCCCGCTGACCAGAAGCTCTCGGGGTGTGCGAGAACACGTGGGCGGACGAAGAGAGAGCAGTAGGAGTAGCAGTGTTATCTGTGGTGATCCATGTTTCCGTCAGTGCCAGGAAGTCGAGGGACTGGAGGGAGGCATAGGCTGAGATGAACTCTGCCGTGTTGGCCGCAGATCGGCAGTTCCAGAGGCTACCGGAGACCAGGAACTCCACGTGGGTCGTGCGCGCTGGGACCACCAGATTAGGGTGGCCGCGGCCACGCGGTGTGGAGCGTTTGTATGGTCTGTGCAGAGAGGAGAGAACAGGGATAGATAGACACATAGTTGACAGGGTACAGAAGAGGCTACGCTAATGCAAAGGAGATTGGAATGACAAGTGGACTACACGTCTCGAATGTTCAGAAAGTTAAGCTTACGTAGCAAGAATCTTATAGACTAAAATGATTGAAATGATACAGTACTGCTGGAGTAGGCTAGCTGGTAGTGGCTGCGATGTAGCTAACCTAGAAAATCGCTCTAGGCTAAACAATTGAATTATGTCTGTAAGTATAGCAGAACTCACAGGGCAGGCAATCTCCCAAACTAGTTTTGGCATCCAGAAAGTTGGGGCAACTTTGACGTCATCGCCCCCACCCTTCCCAACCAGCTATGGATCTGGAAACACTTTCTATGTCTTCCACTAGATGTCCTCATTCAGTAGAGTGTTTAATTGTGCAAATCCCGCAGACTTTGACCCTTTGGGAGGAAAAAGAGTGGGTGTCGCGAGAAAATACATGTGCGTTAGGGCACGAATTGGACACAGACCTTCCTCTGTTCCAGCTTGCCTGAGAAGAAGTACAATTGTCCGGTTGAATTGCCAATTGTTTTGTACGTTTATAACATCCTAAAGCTTGTTTCTGCACTTAGTTTGACCAGTTTAGTCGACATATAATATGTAATTTTGAAGTTTTGATGCGCAACTGTTCTGGACCAGAAGTCATTTTGGGCACATTTCAGCTGAAAGTGGTAGCAGATGCTACTATAAGGACACACAAACTGAAACAAAATGATGTATTGGGAAAGTATGACTCCTTCCACTACATTCTGATCGAAGACCATCAAAGGTAAGGGAATATTTATGTTGTAATTTTGTATTTCTGTTGACTCCAACATAGCGGAGAAATATTGCTTACGTCTGAGCGCCGTCTCAGATTATTGCATAGTGAACTAATTCTGTAACGTTAAAAATAAATGTGACACTAATGTGACATTAAGAAGCAGTGTATCTTTCTAACTATATGTAGAACATGTATATTTAATCAAAGTTTATGATGTGTATTTCTGTTATCTGGCAGAGCTATCTATAATTTCTCCGGACATTTTTGAACATTTTCTGAACATGGCGTCAATGTAAACGGAGATTTATGGATATAAATAGCATATTATTGAAAAAAACATAAATGTACTGTGTAACATGTCCTATTACTATCATCTGATGAAGATTTTCAAAAGGTTAGTGAATTATTTTTCTTTAAATCCTGCGTTTGTGATTGCATCTTTTGTTCGACAAAATGGCTGTATATCGTCGGTGCCTTTGTGGTGGTTTGACATAAATATGTGCTATGTTTTCGCCGTAAAACATTTTAGAAATCTGACACGCTGAACAAGGTGTTTATCTTTCATTTGAGCTATTGGACTTGTTAATGTGTGGAGGTTAAATATTTCTAAGAATATTTTTGCATTCTATGCTCCACCGTTTGAGTTGAGCGGGGGGTGTGGTTCCCGCTGGGGAACCTGTACCGTTAACAAGTTTTAAGTAAAAATTCCATGTCTTAGGTCAGTTAGAATCACCACTTTATTTTAAGAATGTGAAATGTCAGAATAATAGTAGAGAGAGAAAGAATGATTTATTTCAGATTTTATTTCTTTCATAATTTTATTTCTTTCATCACATTCCCAGTGGGTCAGAAGATTACATACAGTCAATTAGTATTTGGTAGCATTGCCTTTAAATTGTTTGACAGGCCTGAGACCAGCTAGTGGACTGACAGGGAGTAAGCAAAGGTGGGTCAGTAGGCCTGAGACATAATAAACGGCTCTCTATCCACCGGATGTGTACCAAACTCACTAAAAGTGGCAGTAATAAAGCCTCTCTTGAACAAGCCAAACCTTGACCCAGAAAATATAAAAAACTATCGGCCTATATCGAATCTTCCATTCCTCTCAATTTTTTTTTAGAAAAGGCTGTTGCGCAGCAACTCACTGCCTTCCTGAAGGCAAACAATGTATATGAAATGCTTCAGTCTGGTTATAGACCCCATCATAGCACTGAGACGGCACTTGTGAAGGTGGTAAATTACATTTTATTGGCATCGGACCGAGGCTCTGCATCTGTCCTCATGCTCCTAGACCTTAGTGCTGCTTTTGATACCATCAATCACCACATTCTTTTGGAGAGATTGGAAACCCAAATTGGTCTACACGGACAGGTTCTAGCCTGGTTTAGATCTTATCTGTCGGAAAGATATCAGTTTGTCTCTGTGAATGGTTTGTCCTCTGACAAATCAACTGTAAATTTCGGTGTTCCTCAAGGTTCCGTTTTAGGACCACTATTGTTTTCACTATATATTTTACCTCTTGGGGATGTTATTCAAAAACATATGGTTAACTTTCACTGCTATACGGATGACACACAGCTGTACATTTCAATGAAACATGGTGAAGCCCCAAAATTGCCCTTGCTAGAAGCATGTGTTTCAGACATAAGGAAGTGGATGGCTGCAAACTTTCTACTTTTGAACTCGGACAAAACAGAGATGCTTGTTCTAGGTCCCAAGAAACAAAGAGATCTTCTGTTGAATCTGACAATTAATCTTAATGGTTGTACAGTCGTCTCAAATAAAACTGTGAAGGACCTCGGCGTTACTCTGGACCCTGATCTCTTTTTTGAAGAACATATCAAGACCATTTCAAGGACAGCTTTTTTTCATCTACGTAACATTGCAAAAATCAGAAGCTTTCTGTCCAAAAATGATGCAGAAAAATTAATCCATGCCTTTGTCACTTCTAGGTTAGACTACTGCAATGCTCTACTTTCCAGCTACCCGGATAAAGCACTAAATAAACTTCAGTTAGTGCTAAATACGGCTGCTAGAATCCTGACTAGAACCAATTTTTTTTATCATATTACTCCAGTGCTAGCCTCCCTACACTGGCTTCCTGTCAAAGCAAGGGCTGATTTCAAGGTTTTACTGCTAACCTACAAAGCATTACATGGGCTTGCTCCTACCCATCTCTCTGATTTGGTCCTGCCGTACATACCTACACGTACGCTACGGTCACAAGACGCAGGCCTCCTAATTGTCCCTAAAATTTCGAAGCAAACAGCTGGAGGCAGGGCTTTCTCCTATAGAGCTCCATTTTTATGGAACGGTCTGCCTACCCATGTCAGAGACGCAAACTTGGTCTCAACCTTTAAGTCTTTACTGAAGACTCATCTCTTCAGTGGGTCATATGATTGCCTGTAGTCTGGCCCAGGAGTGGGAAGGTGAACAGAAAGGCTCTGGAGCAACGAACCACCCTTGCTGTCTCTGCCTGGCCGGTTCCCCTCTTTCCACTGGGATTCTCTGTCTCTAACCCTATTACAGGGGCTGAGTAACTGGCTTACTGGGGCTCTCTCATGCCGTCCCTGGAAGGGGTGCGTCACCTGAGTGGGTTGATTCACTGATGTGTTCATCCTGTCTGGGTTGGCGCCCCCCCTTGGGTTGTGCCATGGCGGAGATCTTTGTGGGCTATACTCAGCCTTGTCTCAGGATGGTAAGTTGGTAGTTGAAGATATCCCTCTAGCGGTGTGGGGGCTGTGCTTTGGCAAAGTGGGTGGGGTTATATCCTTCCTGTTTGCCCCTGTCCGGGGGTGTCCTCGGATGGGGCCACAGTGTCTTCTGACCCCTCCTGTCTCAGCCTCCAGTATTTATGCTGCAGTAGTTTATGTGTCGGCGGGCTAGGGTCAGTTTGTTATATCTGGAGTACTTCTCCTGTCCTATTCGGTGTCCTGTGTGAATCTAAGTTTGCGTTCTCTAATTCTCTCCTTCTCTCTTTCTTTCTCTCTCTCAGAGGACCTGAGCCCTAGGACCATCCACAGGACTACCTGACATGATGACTCCTTGCTGTCCCCAGTCCACCTGGCCGTGCTGCTGCTACAGTTTCAACTGTTCTGCCTTCTTATTATTCGACCATGCTGGTCATTTATGAACATTTGAACATCTTGGCCATGTTCTGTTATAATCTCCACCCGGCACAGCCAGAAGAGGACTGGCCACCCCACATAGCCTGGTTCCTCTCTAGGTTTCTTCCTAGGTTTTGGCCTTTCTAGGAGTTTTTCCTAGCCACCGTGCTTCTACACCTGCATTGCTTGCTGTTTGGGGTTTTAGGCTGGGTTTCTGTACAGCACTTTGAGATATCAGCTGATGTACGAAGGGCTATATAAATACATTTAATTTGATTTGATTTGAACTTGGGTTAAATGTTTCTGGTAGCCTTCCACAAGCTTCCCACAATAAGTTGGGTGAATTTGGCCCATTCCTCCTGACAGAGCTGGTGTAATTGAGTCAGGTTTGTAGGCCTCCTTGCTTGCACACACTTTTTCAGTTCTGCAAAATTGTGGCAAAGTGGCTTAAGGACAACAAAGTCAAGGTATGGGACCCTTGACTTTGTTTTCCTTAAGCCATTTTGCCACAACTTTGGATGTCTGCTTGGGCTCATTATCAATTTGGAACACCTATTTGAGACCAAGTTTTAACTTGTCTTGAGATGTTGCTTCAATATATCCACATAACTTCCCTTCCTCGTGATGCCATCTATTTTGTGAAGTGCACCATTCCCTCCTGCAGCAAAGAACCCCCACAACACGATGCTGCCACCCCCGTGCTTCACGGTTGGGATGGTGTTCTTTGGCTTGCAAGCCTCCCCCTTTTTCCTCCAAACATAACGATGGTCATTATGGCCAAACAGCTTTATTTTTGTTTCATCAGACCAGAGGACATTTCTCCAAAAAGTATGATCTTTGTCCCCATGTGCAGTTGCAAACCGTAGTCTGGATTTTTTAGGGCGGTTCTGGAGTACGGTTCATCAAAGTACATTCATCTCTAGGAGACAGAAGGTGTCTCCTTCCTGAGCGGTGTGACGGCTGCGTGGTCCCATGGTGTTTATACTTGCGTACTATTGGTTGTACAGAAGGATGTGATACCTTCAGGCGTTTGGAAATTGCTCTCAAGGATGAGCCAGACTTGTGGAGGCCTATCATTTTTTCTGAGGTCTTGGCTGATTTCTTTTGATTTTTCCATGATGTCAAGCAAAGAGGCACTGAGTTTGAAGGTAGGCCTTGAAATACATGAACAAGTACACCTCCAATTGACTCAAATGATGTCAATTAGCCCAACAGAAGCTTCTAAAGTCATGACATAATTTTCTGGCATTTCCAAGCTGTTTAAAGGCACAGCCATCTTAGTGTATGTAAACTTCTGACCCATTGGAATTGTGATACAGTGAGATATAAGTGAAATAATCTGTCTGTAAACAATTGTTGGAAAAATTACTGTGTCATGCACAAAGTCCTAATCGACTTGAAAGTAGTTTGTTAACAATAAATTTGTGGAGTGATTGAAAAACGAGTTTTAATGACTGTCGTGTCTTTGGCTAGGCCGGATTAAGTGATATGACATGCTATTCTATAAAATCCATTCTCCGTAATTAATATTACCTGATTGAGCTAATCATGTAAATGTAATTAACTAGAGAGTCGGGGCACCACGAAATAATATTTATAGAGTTGTTATCTTCAGAATAAATTCTTAAAGACCTAGTAATATTTTACATCAATAGCAGTCAATATTAATCGTCACCTTAATTCAGTCTCATCTGAAAGTTGTAAATTCTTCACGAACCCTGGCTACCAAGTTGAATCAGCAATACAACATTTGGTTTAATCATTTAATTACTAAATATCTAACTAATCACACAGAATTACATATTACCTCATAAAGGAAAACGTCCCTAGCGGGCGGAAACAGTTTTGACAGCTGGTTATACAAAAGAGAAAGAGCGGGAAGACTGAAGGACAAAGGGAGAAGCTGTGCTATTGTAAATACAGTATCTTATGCATTCTAAATTTACCGCCCATTTGGAAAAGGAAAATGCAATAAATATTTACTCTGAGCTGCGCTTCGGTAGGTTGGTGGTAGATGGAAGGCCGTGTTGCTAAACCGAGTCCTTTGTCCTTTGTAGAATGTCTCTGGTTGTCAATTGGATACGTTGTAGTAACGTCGTTGTGTGGTAGATGGGGTACTCTGTCCTTTCCTAGCCCGCGTTTGCAGCTGCTGTGGCTAACTCAACGGCTAGGAGGTATCACTTCTATAGTGAATAAGAGTTGTGCATACTATTCACAACCTAAGCTCACGCTGAGGTTGGCTTAGTTCTGTAGTTGACATGTTAGTCCTTTCACCGCAGAGGCTGCAGACCTCACGTACTTGGAACAGGAGGTTATATTGTCATCAAGGGCTTATAAAGTGGAGGGAGAAGGGCGTGTTTCACAGTCTACAGCCCATGTCTCTTCATAGGGTCACTGATTGAGCAGAGCCCTAACCTTATGAAAACCCAAATCTCTCATTTGGAAGCTAAAATTACATTTAATCTTTTCACCAATAATTTCATATTCAAACGTTTAAATTGAACAACAATTCCATGTGAATCCGATAACTCTGATGTGTAGACTTTCCACGGTAGAGTTTATGTTCTCCTATCATTGAGGAGAACTGTCATCATATTAATTATGTACCACCGCATTTGTTCAATTGGTCGGATTACCAGAATATAGTTCATTTCCCCCCACCTGCTGATGTTCCCAGAATCTCTATGGGAACCAAGGGGTTTTCAAATTTCACATCAGTAGGGTAGAGAGAGGAAAAAGGGGGGAAGGGGTATTTATGACTGTCATAAACCTACCCCCAGGCCAACGTCATGACAACTCCAACCTAAGTGTATGTAAACTTGATCTTATACCGTGGTAAACATTGCTCTTCCCTTGGGGAGTTAGCAACATGCGTTACTCCAAAAACAGGATAATTGTCACTCCCCCTACCTAAGCAAGGCAGAAGGAGCAAACGTTTCACCTATTCAATTATGAGGACATATGTCCAATGTCAGATCTTACCATTACCGAAAAGTCCAATACAGCCATTTTTATTACAATATAAAATGATTTCTGGGTGACAATTAAATATTTTACTGTGATTATTTTTTACCATTTCAGTTGAAAACTAACAAAATATCTTCTTAGCAAAGATACATTTCTCAAGCAAGAATTTTGCTGGGACTGTCTGGGAGTGGTCAGAGGGGGAAGGGGGAAACTGAAAACTAGCTGTTATTGGCAGAGAGGTTTAGAACTCTTTCTTATTGGCCCATTAACTAATTTAAACACCTGGTGATGTCACCAGGCAAGCCAAAACTCCATCCCACCAAATCAGGGTGATATTTCAGGAAGTCCTTTCAAACAACATTTACACAAAAATGCATTATCATAATTTTCACAATTTCATGATATGGAAATATGTATAAAACACAGAAAAATCACATTTTTTACTGCACTGGGCCTTTAATACAGAAATAGCCATATTTTTACCAAAACATGACACTTCATAGTGGCAACATTAACCAGGTTTCTAGCCAACCTTTTTATTGGAGTACATTACGCCAGATAAAAAGGTCAAGACACGCCTGATGGAATCAGATAATTTGTCAGTAACTTTCCAAATGTCGACAAAACAAAATGATGCTAGACAAGGTGGGATCTTTTTGTGTTGGTAAATTTAATTATGCAATAAATGGCGGTGGAACCGTCTTTATGGCAAATATTTATATAATAACCATCATATCAAAGTAAACTTGGAGTGACGCAATGATATGTCGTGTGTCCTCCCACTACGACTTGGGAAAGTACTACGACATGTGGGGTCAAATTACATTAGGAGGGCCAGCACGGAAAGGCTGAAAATTGATTTTAAAGAACTGAATCTAGCCCTGAAAGATTCCAAAAAGCAATTATCCAATTATTTCAGGTATGGTACCATCGTTGGGACAAGGATGCCTCCCGGTGGCGCAGTGGTTAAGGGCGCCATACTGCAGTGCCAGCTGTGCCACCAGAGACTCTGGGTTAGCGCCCAGGGAGGTCCGTGGGGCGACACACAATTGGCCTAGCGTCGTCCGGGTTAGGGATGGTTTGGCCGGTAGGGATATCCTTGTTTCATCACGCACCAGCGACTCCTGTGGCAGGCCGGGCGCAGTCCACGCTAACCAAGGTTGCCAGGTGCACGGTGTTTCCTCCGATACATTGGTGCGGCTGGCTTCCGGGTTGGATGCACGCTGTGTTAAGAAGCAGTGCGGCTTGGTTGGGTTGTGTATCGGGGGACGCATGACTTTCAACCTTCATCTCTCCTGAGCCCGTACGGGAGTTGTATCGATGAGACAAGATGGTAGCTAATAACAATTGGATACCACGAAATTGGGGATAAAAAGGGGTACAAAAAAAGGATGTGAAAGATTCAGCAAGCTACTGGCATTACACACCTGGCTAAAAGACTACTGTAGTTCTGTTGGAATAACTTTTATAGATAACTTCTGGAAACAGAAGATGTTCCACAGGAATGAATCCATACAAATCATCTTGGCTCCTGGACTCTGTCCACACATTTCAAGGCTGCGTTGAGACAATGACTTATCAATGACCCAAGACCAGCTCAGATAATCCTTACCATTGTGTCGCTGAGTTGTCGTAATGCTGCAGCAAATGTACATTATCACAGAGGTGTTGGTAGTCACAATGTAAGTAACTTAATTGATGTCCCTCTAACTCCCCTGAATGTCTCCTACAGCTATTGTATGCAGTAATCATGTGCCTATGAACCAGAGTTATACTGTTAGCACTGAGGCGGTGTGCCCTTGTAGGAAGTTCACTGTGTGCATCTCACCCTGTACTATCATCTCAAACATAAATAACATTGTCATGTCTACTTCTGATGAGCTTCCCTATAAAGTAAAATAATCAAGCATCCCAGAAAAGCGCAAAAAATAGCCTACATTAACATATGTAGCCTAAGAAACAAGGTTCATGAAATCGATAACTTGCTAGTTACAGATCATATTCATATTCATATCTTTGAAACTCACTTAGATAATACCTTTTATGATACAGTGGTTGCAATACATGGTTATAACATCTACAGAAAAGACAGAAATGCCAATGGGGGTGATGTTTCGGTCTCTATTCAGAGCCACATTCCTGTAAAGTTTAGAGAGGATCTCATGTTAAATACTGTTGAAGTAATATGGCTACAGGTTCACTTGCCTCGCCTAAAGCCCATTCTTGTGGGAAGATGCTATAGACCATCAAGTGCTAACAGTCAGTATCTGGATAATATGTGTGAAATGCTTGATACTGTATGTGATATCAACAGACAGTTATATTTTCTGGGTGTCCAAAATATTGACTGGCTTGAATCAAGATGCCCAATCAAGAAAAAGCTTCAAATGGTAAACAGTGCCTGCAACCTGGTTCAGGTTATCAGTCAACCTACCAGGGTAGTTACAAACAGCACAGGAATGAAATCTTCTACATGTATTGATCACATCTTTACTAATGCTGCAGAAATCTGCTTTAAAGCAGTATCCAAATCCATCAGATGTAGTGATCACAACGCAGTAGCCATTTCTCGTAAAACCTAAGTTCTAAAGGCTGGGCATAAGAGGTCATACAATAAGTTTTGTAGTGATTCCTATGTTGATTATGTAAATAATATAAGCTGGTCTGTGGTGTGTATTGAGGAGCAACCGGACGCTGCACTTGACACATTCATGAAATTGGTCATTCCAGTTACGAATAAGTATTTACCTTTAAGAAAATTACTATAAAAACTGTTCAAACTGGATTGATGAGGAATTGAAAAATTGAATGGTTGAGCGGGAATCAGGCAAAAGGAATGGCAAATAAGTCTGGCTGTTCAACCGATTGGCAAAAGTACTGCAAATTGAGAACTGAATAAAAAGAAGAAACTACAATATGAAACAAAGAAAAATGATTTAAAGAATGATAGTAAAAAGCTTTGGAGCACCTTATATGGCATTTTGGAGAAAAGGTAAACTCAGCCCCATCATTCATTGACTCAGATGGCTCATTCATCACAAAAGCCACTGATATTGCCAACTACTTTAATGATTGTTTCCTTGGCAAGTGTAGCAAACTTAAGCATGACTACCAGCAACAAATCCAAGTATAACTAGCAAAATTATGAAATACAAGCATTGTTATTTTGAATTCCATAAAGTAAGTGTGGAAGAGGTGAACAAATTATTGTTGTCTATCAACAATGACAAGCCACCTGGGTCTTACAACTTGGATGGAAAAGGACTAATTCAATCTTTACTAATGATATGCCACTGGCTTTGAATAAAGCCAATGTATGCTATGCTATGTCTATGTATGCGGATGACTCAACACTGTATGTGATCACTGCAACACTTAACAAAGAGCTGCAGTCAGTTTCATAATGGGTGGCAAGAAACAAGTTACTCCTCAATATTTCAACAACTAAAGGCACTGTATTTGGGACAAATCATTCACTAAACAATAAACCTCAACTAAATCTTGTAATGAATAATGTGGAAATGGAGCAAGTTGAGGTGACTTAACTGCTTGGACAAACCTTGGATTGTAAACTGTCATGGTTAATACATGTTGAGGCAACAGTAGCTAAAATGGGGGGGGGGGAGTCTGTCCATAATAAAGAGCTGCTCTTCCTTCTTACCAACACTATCAACAAGGCAGGTCCTTCAGTCGTGTGGTCATACTTAATCTGTTGTGAAAAGTGTTATGAAATATTATGTCATGTAATACTTTTAATTGCATATAAACACCTGCTGCAACCTGTTGGCTAGAGCACACATGTCAAGACCAGAGTGGGCACATTCACTATATAACAAAATACGGCCAGTAGAGTTGAAAATGCGATGCAGCCCCATTTAACTTGCATTTTTTATTCGGTACATGGGAATTTAACTTCAAATGTCATTATTATGTGCACTATATCAACACGCAGGGTCCCCCCCCCATAAAATAGTCTTTTAAAAAAGCATTTCATGCAATTCTACGTCATTTACATGACAGAAGACATTAGCTGAATCTTTTTTAATACCACACAAATAAACCAAAATGAGTGGATACTCTGACACTGACAAACTGAAATCAATCTGGTCTTGAATTCAAACAAACAATAGCCCTGGCCAATGAAGTGACACACAAATTGTACAATATTATGAGGCAATAATCACTGAATGTACAAAACATTAAGGACCTTCCTAATATTGAGTTGCCCTGAGAACAGCCTCAATTCGTTAGCACATGGACATGTCAAAAGTGTTCCACATGGATGCTGGCCAATGTTGACTCCAATGCTTCCCACAGTCAAGTTGGCTGGATGTCCTTTGGATGGTGGACCATTCTTTATACACACGGGATACTGTTGAGCAAAAACCCAGCAGCATTGCAGTTCTTGACACAAACTGGCGCGCCTGGCAGCTACTACCATTCAATGGCACTTTAAAATTTTGTCATGCCCATGCACTCTTTAAATGGCACACATACACAATCAATGTCTCAATTGCCTCAAGGCTTAAACATCCTTCTTTAACCTGTCTCCCCTTCATCTAGACTCATTGAAGTGGATTTAAGTGATGAAGTGACATCAATAAGGGATCATAGCTTTCACCTGGATTCACCTGGTCAGTCTATGTCATGGAAAGAGCAGGTGTTCTTAATGTTTGTACACTCAGTGTATACAGTATATATATATTATAGGCTACAGGCTACTAAATACAATTTCCAGTGGCACACTAACTCACCTAATGATGAAGATGAAGCCATAGGCTATGTCCGACGCTATCCTCTATCTCAAGATGAGCTACTTCACAGAAAATTGGGAGATGTTGATATGTATTTTATTTCATTGGTTCTAAACTGTACGTTTTTTCTGCGATTGCATTTAGAAATTTGCAAAAGGGAAACAGATAGCTGCAACCAACAATAGAAATATAATCCATAGATGGCAGTTACTGTTCAAGTCAGGCCGGCAGCCATTGCTAAGTGTAACCATGTGTCTAACGCTCACATTTACAGGGTGAAAGGTTCCAAAACCCTTTTATGGATTATAGGTCTATGGACACAATGCAACAAGCTGTATATTTGGCACATATGCTGTCCAAATTGCAAACTTCCAGACTGTAGGTAACAGGTAACTGCCAAAATAAAGGAAACACTTGAGTAAACTCGGGATACAAAGTTTATGTTATGGTGTGTGCAGGGCATTTTCCTGGCATGGTTTAAGTCCACTTATTGAATCTATGCCAAGGCACATTGAAGCTGTGCTGGCAGCTCGTGATGGCCCAACACCGTTTTTAAGACATTTTATATTGTTTTCCTTTATTTTGGCAGTTACAGTGGGGCAATAAAGTATTTAGTCAGCCACCAATTGTGCAAGTTCTCCCACTTAAAAAGCTGAGAGAGGCCTGTAATTTTCATCATAGGTCCACTTCAACTATGAGAGAAAAAAATAAAAAAAATTACATTGTAGGATTTTTTATGAATTTATTTGCAAATGATGGTGGAAAATAAGTATTTGGTCACGTACAAACAAGCAAGATTTCTGGCTCTCACAGACCTGTAAATCTTCTTTAAGAGGCTTCTCTGTCCTCCACTCGTTACCTGTATTAATGGCACCTGTTCGAACTTGTTATCAGTATAAAATACACCTGTCCACAACCTCAAACAGTCACACTCCAAACTCCACTATGGCCAAGACCAAAGAGCTGTCAAAGGACACCAGAAACAAAATTGTAGACCTGCACCAGGCTGGGAAGACTGAATCTGCAATGGGTAAGCAGCTTGGTTTGAAGAAATCAACTGTGGGAGCAATTATTAGGAAATGGAAGACATACAAGACCACTGATAATCTCCCTCGATCTGGGGATCCACGCAAGATCTCACCCCGTGGGGTCAAAATGATCACAAGAACGGTGATCAAAAATCCCAGAACCAGACAGGGGGACCTAGTGAATGACCTGCAGAGAGCTGGGACCAAAGTAACAAAGCCTACCATCAGTAACACACAACACCGCCAGGGACTCAAATCCTGCAGTGCCAGACGTGTCCCCCTGCTTAAGCCAGTACATGTCCAGGCCAGTCTGAAGTTTGCTAGAGAGCATTTGGATGATCCAGAAGAAGATTGGGAGAATGTCATATGGTCAGATGAAACCAAAATATAACTTTTTGGTAAAAAGTAAAAACTCATCTTGTAGTGTTTGGAGGATAAAGAATGCTGAGTTGCATCCAAAGAACACCATACCTACTGTGAAGCATAGGGGTGGAAACATCATGCTTTGGGGCTGTTTTTCTGCAAAGGGACTAGGATGACTGATCCGTGTAAAGGAAAGAATGAACGGGGCCATGTATCGTGAGATTTTGAGTGAAAACCTCCTTCCATCAGCAAGGGCATTGAAGATGAAACGTGGCTGGGTCTTTCAGCATGACAATGATCCCAAACACACCGCCCGGGCAATGAAGGAGTGGCTTCGTAAGAAGCATTTCAAGGTCCTGGAGTGGCCTAGCCAGTCTCCAGATCTCAACCCCATAGAAAATCTTTGGAGGGAGTTGAAAGTCCGTGTTGCCCAGCAACAGCCCCAAAACATCACCTCTCTAGAGGAGATCTGCATGGAGGAATGGGCCAAAATACCAGCAACAGTGTGTGAAAACCTTGTGAAGACTTATACTTATTTTCCCACCATAATTTGCAAATAAATTCATAAAAAAATCCTACAATGTGATTTTCTGGATTATTTTGTCAGTTTGTCTGTCATAGTTGAAGTGTACCTATGATGAAAATTACAGGTCTCTCACATCTTTTTAAGTGGGAGAACTTGCACAATTGGTGGCTGACTAAATACTGTTTTGCCCCACTGTACCTGTATGCTAAAAATGTGTTCCACAGTCTTTTTTTGTTGAAACTTTTGATTCTCTGTGGCTTATTTATGCTCGCCAGTGTATTTTGAACATTGAGAGCGGGCTCCTGGGGTTCTTTTCCATTTTTTCATTAAATTTTTACAACGTAACAGTTTTTTTTATGTGTGTTTTTGGCCTCTTGGGCCCAGCCCCTGACTCACACCATTGACCAGTCACATTTATTTATCATGTAGTTCATTTTTAAATTTTTTTTTAATAATCAGTTACCAAATCAAGGCATTGCCCCACAGTTACCCAGGTGGGCCTACCTCCTCTCATCTGACGACTAGTAGAGCGGCAGCAGCAGGCTGTCTACACACATTGAGAGTGGGCTCCTGAATCCTCCTGGGGTTGGAGGTCGCAGTAAAAAATATATATATTACATATCTAGCATATACTGTATAATATATACTGTATATATGCATTTATTTTTTTAACAGCCCTGATAAGCCCCTGCATTAACCAGACTCTGTCTGTCGCCAGTTGGATGGAAACCAAGCTAGTAATACACAAAATGCCTGATTAACAAAGTGAAACTAGCGGAGCAACAAACAAATGATTGGTGCACCCAAAACCAAAGCCATTGGCGGTAGATCATTAGGATGGCGGCCTCAATGCATTTACCTCAAATACCATGTTTGCTGAGTTTGCCGTATTGTAGCTTGCTCTTCGTTAATCTTGTTTTGTATCTGCATTAGCACAGAAAACACAATCCCAATAAGATCCAAGACGCTGGAAATTATAGATTGTGCTGATTTATGGGCACATGAATCGTATCGCGCCCATATAAAAAAACTCAATGGGTAAGCCTAGTGATAAAAAATGCATCATATGTTGTCTGCCATCTGCCAAACGTCTAACATCCCCCTAACTTCAGCTGTATGTTGAATAATCACTGGGTGCACAAACATTTGCTTCGTGTATAAAATTACCTATTTTCAAAATGCATTTTATAAATTCTTCAGGATATATTCCATTGTTTTCATCCTTCCCTATATTGAAGCATTGATTGCTGACATGCTGTACAAAAACAGAGATGTCTCTACAGTGACAGTGTGTAATCTAGCTCAAAATGGATGATTTAGACAGACCCCTTGCCTCACATGTGCATAGATTATGTATTGTTTACATTTTGTTGCGCTATGGGCCATGGTGAGGCTTAGCATGGGGAATAAGACCAGCTTGCTCAGCTTCCTCGAGCTAAAATCTTTCATCTTCTACTCAATGTGTGTGTGTGTGTGTGTGTGTGTGTGTGTGTGTGTGTGTGTGTGTGTGTGTGTGTGTGTGTGTGTGTGTGTGTGTGTGTGTGTGTGTGTGTGTGTGTGTGTGTGTGTGTGTGTGTGTGTGTGTGTGTGTGTGTGTGTGTGTGTGTGAGAGAGAGAGAAGAGATAAAGAATGAGCAAATTTCAGAAGGAGAGAGAAGGGGGGCAGAGAGGGGGGCAGAACAGAAGAGAGGAGGAGGCATACACTCCACTCCTAAAGTACCTTAGCTTGAGGGAGAGATCAGGATCAGCATGTCCCGTAAACAGATGTAAGAGACAGAAGAATATGAGGCTGTGATTACTCATAGTCTGGAAAATGCTAATTGAAGATAACAAATTGAGGATTAAACCCTATAAAATGGGTTAATTCTGCCTACCAAAATACTTGCAGCTATACAGAGTACATACTGTACCAAGAAACAAACACACAAACAAAAATGACAAAAGTATCTGTCGCCTCTAGATGTGGAGAAAGAGGCAGGATAGATGTATTGAGTTAAAAACACAAACTATTTCCTTCCTTGCTGAAGCTAAAGATCAGTTAGAGTTACATCTTTATTCATCCCACCCATCAACCTTCAGTAGCAATGAGCATGTTCACAAAAGAGAAAACAACTCCCTGATATGCAAAACCGACAGAAAAGAAAAACAAGCAGATGAGAAGCTTTTGGTGTGGAAAGTAGCCGAAAGAAACAAACGAACGTTGCTTTGATTCGATTTTTCCCAGCCCTGGGATCTTAACGTTTTTTCAGCACCTCAAGAAATGGTCTGCGCTTAATGCAAGTCAAATATAATTAGATTCCTACTTTGATTAAACTCCAAGTCTATGAGAAAGAGAAAAAATGGATTGTTCTTTCAGTCGTCTCCCTTTAACAATGTGTTGGAGCTGAATAATCGGAATGCTTCCGTGCATCATGAATAGCGACGGCACAACTCTCATCAAAATAAGTTACATCTACAGTATCTTTCAATCAGCTCCACCATTATGGCCTGTTATCTCTTATCAAACGCAGCTCCCCACTACAACTTCCCTTACAAATAATACACCTAAAACGGAACGGAACGAGACAGACAGACAGACAGACAAACAGACAGACAAAGACCCACACGTATTGCGCAATTCTATACTGTACTTTTCCAGTTCTCGAATCTCACTCTTTGAACTCCTGTTTCTGTGGCCGAGTCAAACCAGTCATTCTATTATTTCAAAGGAACAGAGAATATAAAAAAACCTTGAAAGCACAAACAGAGGGAACACTACAGTATGTCTGATAAAAGCATGGCTTGTGTTCTAGTGTGAATGTTCAAATCCCCTCTCTTCTTCCCCCACTCCCCCTTGTGTTTAGTCTTTTCCCAGTTTTAATTGCCATTTCTCTACAGCTCTCTGCTAGCTATTCCCTCTCTTCTATCTGTTTTTTTCTGTCTCCTTTAAGAATTTAGTTCATCCCTTTTAAGTCATTCATCTGTGTTAATTATATCACATGGAGGGTGTTAATTATGAAGTAGAAACCCAGTGGAAACACCAAAGCACTTTCCCCACTTACGGAAAAAGATATATGAAGACAGAGTGAGTATACAGATGTAATAGGTGGGGCTGGGAAATGTGAAGATAGAGAGAGAGAGAGAGAGAGAGAGAGAGAGAGAGAGAGAGAGAGAGAGAGAGAGAGAGAGAGAGAGCAAGCAACCTCTTGGTGACTTTAGAGTATTGTGGCCATTTCTGACCTACTGTAGAAGAGTTGCACCTGCTTCACTGACTGAGAAACTACAAGGATTCCTTCTAGTCATGTCGGACCACCTTTTTTGTGGCAAGCATTTTCAGTGAAACCCCAACACTCTCCACATTCCCCCCCAACACAACCCAGGAAGAATCCCCCTGCAATAAATAAACATAGCCTAGTTGTGTTTGGCTTAGCTGGGCCAATATATAATTTTTTTGTTTTCCTTTTAGGCCTGGATAGGCTACTGAGTCAAGGTGGGGAATTCATTTTGAAGATAAAAATAATTTGGGGGAAAAAAGGGCAGAGCCAATCTACACAAGGCCAAGTGGCACAGCCGATACAAAGAGCAGCTGGTGCTCCTCCAGGGAGGGAGTGATTGATTTCTCATCAA
Source organism: Oncorhynchus masou masou (assembly GCF_036934945.1). Lineage (NCBI taxonomy): Eukaryota > Metazoa > Chordata > Actinopteri > Salmoniformes > Salmonidae > Oncorhynchus > Oncorhynchus masou. The sequence goes on from NC_088219.1 coordinate 19,312,118, forward strand.
CAGAGTACAGAGAGAAAACACAAACATAAAAAAACATCCCACCAGTGGGAGAGAAGTGAGATCCACAGACACAAGGGAAAGAAGACGACACAAAGAAGAACCTAGCTTTTCCAAGGCTGCATCTGACAAAGAAACACTGAGGCTAAGACAAAACATAACCAACCATTAGCGATTGAAATGTCTGTACAGCTGGGCCTGACTTTCAGCCAATGTTCTTAAGTGCCTTAAATTATTCACTTGACTTTCAACCCTGACACCTTACAGTTCAATCTTCACTCTAGCCCTAGCTTAAATGACAGCAGACCAAGTCGATATTTTGGTAGGAACAGCTCAAATAAGCAAAGAGAAACAACAGTCCATCATTATTTAAAGATATGAAGGTCAGTCAATCCGGAAAATGGCAAGAACTTTTCAAGTTTCTTCAAGTGCAGTTGCAAAAACCATCAAGCGCTATGACGAAACTGAATCTCTTATACAATGGGTTAAAGTTATTTACAGCATCCTCAGATGTAAAATATTAAGAAAGTATTGAGCTTTTAAGAGGAGTAAAACAAGGCTGTCTGTTGTCTCCATATCTATTTATTATGGCCATTGAAATGCTAGCAATTAAAATGAGATACAAGATTATTAAGGGGTTAGAAATCCTGGGGATAAAAACAAAAGTGTTGATGCGTGCTGATGAATTTTTTCTTATGTTCGCAATCTGGATCCCTGTCTCATTGAAGATCTTGATCACTTTTCTAGTCTCTCTGGATTAAAACCTAATTATGACAAGTGTACCATATTACATAGTGGATTGTTAAAAAAAATACTGTGTTTACACTACCTTGTAGTTTACCACATCTCAAAAAATATAAATGAACTTAACACAATTAATTTCAATAGATAGTTAGCAAAAATAGATAAGATTCTGCAACCATGGAGTGTAAGGTTCTGCTTTTCTTTTCTTAGTCAACCTTGTGTTCTTTTTCTTTGTGTTCTTGACGTAGTCCTGTTTCTTTGTGTTCTAGAACATAGCCCTCTCTTTAATTTTTGTTCATTGATTTCACCTGCGTTCGTTTCTCACCTGGTCTCATCAGCTACCTATTTAGTTCAGTTCTTTCTGTTTATATGGTTGTGAGGTATTGTTTGTTTTTGACTGCCTACCTGTGTTTGACTATTGCCTGCCTGTGACCACGATTCCTGTCTTCTGCGAAGGCTTAATAAACATCTGCTGTGCTCTACGTGTGAATCTACACCTTTTTCTCATTACATGGAAAGGTAAATACTTATCTATTTATGGAAATATCACGTTGATGAACTCGTTGGTACTATCACAGTTTACTTACTTACTAATGGCATTGCCTACTCCAGATGACTCATTTAAAAAAATCCTATGAGCACAAAATATTTCACTTGATTTGTAATGATAAGCCAGTCAAAATTAAATGTACCGATTTATATAATGAATATGAGTTTTGGGGGGCTAAAATTATTAAATATTAAAGCTTTAAACCTCTCCCTAAAAGCTTCACTCATACATAAGTTATACATAAACCCAAAATGGTAGATTACTAAGAAAGGCTCATCCTTTGTTCAAAAATTGCCCTTTTGCCTTTATACTAATTACAACCTCTCATTTCCGACTAATTGATAATGACATTTTGTTTAAAGTATAACCCTTTCTCAAACAAGCCAAAAAAATCTGGCCAAACAAACAATTTCAGTTATATCCTCCAGAAAAGATAGAACAAATGTTATGGTTAAACTCAAATATACTGATTAATAAAAAAACATTCTTTATGGATTTATTTTAAATTTGTATTATATTTGTTAATGATATTATGAATAGAAATGGAGGAGTTGTCACATATGCAGTTATCAAAAATATATGGGGATTTCTGCTCAATCCAAACTTACAACCAACTGATTGCAGCATTACCACAAAAATGGTGGAGGCAAATGGAAAAGGGAGAAGGTAGGGAACTTGTTTGCCTGCCATGTATTAAAGATACAAATTGGCTGAAAGGAACAGGAATAAATATAAAAATATACCAGTTTCATTTGAGGACAACATTTTTTAACAACTGCTACATATACAGTAGGTTGCAAAATAAATGGGAAGAGATTTTCGATGTACCAATTCCATGGCATATAGTTTATGAACTGGTACAAAAAACTACACTTGATTCAACACTGAGTTTTTCAATTTAAATTATTATACACTGCTCAAAAAAATAAAGGGAACACTTAAACAACACAATGTAACTCCAAGTCAATCACACTTCTGTGAAGTCAAACTGTCCACTTAGGAAGCAACACTGATTGACAATAAATTTCACATGCTGTTGTGCAAATGGAATAGACAACAGGTGGAAATTATAGGCATTTAGCAAGACACCCCCAATAAAGGAGTGGTTCTGCAGGTGGTGACCAGACCACTTCTCAGTTCCTATGCTTCCTGGCTGATGTTTTGGTCACTTTTGAATGCTGGCGGTGCTTTCACTCTAGTGGTAGCATGAGACGGAGTCTACAACCCACACAAGTGGCTCAGGTAGTGCAGCTCATCCAGGATGACACATCAATGCGAGCTGTGGCAAGAAGGTATGCTGTGTCTGTCAGCGTAGTGTCCAGAGCATCGAGGCGCTACCAGGAGACAGGCCAGTACATCAGGAGACGTGGAGGAGGCCGTAGGAGGGCAACAACCCAGCAGCAGGACCGCTACCTCCGCCTTTGTGCAAGGAGGAGCAGGAGGAAGAGCGGGGTAACATCCCACAGCAAGAATGGGAAAATCTGGTGCAGTCCATGAGGAGATGCACTGCAGTTTAATGCAGCTGGTGGCCACACCAGATACTGGCTGTTACTTTTGGTTTTGACCCCTCCTTTGTTCAGGGACACATTATTCCATTTCTGTTAGTCACATGGTCTGTGAAACTTGTTCTGTTTATGTCTCAATTGTTGTATCTTGTTACGTTCATACAAATATTTACACATGTTAAGTTTGCTGATGAAGAGGCTGTTTCTTTTTTTGCTTAGTTTATATGGGGCATACCACAATCTCAGCTCTGTAGATTTTGCTGCGAAGAGACCAAATCAATAGATAATTTATTCTGGTATTGCCCCTATGTAGCTTGTTTCTGGTCACAGGTTCAGGAATGGTGAAAAAAAATCACAATATGCACTTAGATTTAACCTTACAAACAGCAGTGTAGGGCAATTAGGAAAGCAATAGTCAGTCAATAAATAAAATAATAATATTCGTAGGAAAGGTTTTCATCTTTAGCTCACAATCTGTATCCACTATGAAATTAGAAAGGTTAGAAAAGTATGTAAAACATCACAGCAAAATTGAAAAATATATGGCACATGGAAACCAAACGAGGGTGGTCTATGGTAATAGGTGGGATGGGCTGAGAGTGGCTGAGGGGTGGGATTAAAGAGATGAGGTCTATGGTAATAGGTGGGATGGGCTGAGTGTGGCTGAGGAGTGGGATTAAAGAGTTTATGTTTGGTAATGTATTATTGTTATGTGACTGCTTTATATAAAAGTATCATGTATGTAAAATGTAAAATGTGTTTGCAAAATGTTTATGTAAAATGTAAATGTAAAATGTATATGTAGCAAAAAAACTGTAAAAAAAACTAAAAGATATTTGTCCTCCAAAGGAGGGGTGCTGGAAAATAAAAGAAGAGTGTGCAAAGCTGTCATCAAGGCAAAGGTTGGCTACTTTTAAGAATCTCAAATATAAAATATATTTTGATTTGTTTAACACTTTGGTTACTATATAATTCCAAATGTGCTCTTTCATAGTTTTGATGTGTTCACTATTATTCTACAATGTAGAAAATAGTTAAAATAAAGAAAAACCCTGGAATGAGTAGGTGTGTCCAAACCTTTGACTGGTATTGTATATTATGCTGTATCCAACACGCAAGGTTGACTCTTAACCTGATTGTAGTGTATCTGATTGTTCCTGGCGTGTTCCTGCCTTAGTTAATACAAGTCTTCGTGCATGTTGTCACATCCTGACCTTTTTTATGTATTTTTATGTATTTTTTTATTTTATTTCTGTGTTTGGCCTGGTATGGTTCTCAATCAGAGGCAGCTGGCAATCGTTGTCTCTATTTGAGAACCATACGTAGGCAGCCTGTTTTCCTACTATGGGTGTGGGAGTTTGTTTTCTGTCTCTGTGTCTGCACCAGACAGAACTGTTTCTTGTTGGTCTATTTTTGCTATTTTGGTCTTAGTGTTCTGAGTTTAATAAATATAAACATGGACACTTACCACGCTGCATATTGGTCCAATCCTTCCTACTCCTCCTCAGACGAGGACAGCCATTACAGAACTACCCACCCAACCGGACCAAGCAGCGTGGTAACCAGGAGCAGAGGGTTCTGGACTCCTGGATATGAGAGGAGATTTTGGACAGTAAGGGACCCTGGGCACAGGCTGGGGAATATTACCGCCCCAGGGAACAGCTGGAGGCAGCTAAAGCCGAGCGACGGCGATATGAGGAGTTAGCACGGCAGCGCAGCCCCAAAAATGTATTGGGGGGGACGCACGGGGAGTGTGGCTAAGTCAGGTAGGAGACCTGAGCCAACTCCCCGTGCTTACCATGGAGAGAGGTTGACCGGGCAGGCACCGTGTTATGCGGTGAGGCGCATGGTGTCCCCAGTGCACATGCATAGCCCGGTGCACTACATCACAGCTCCTCTTATCGGCCGGGCTAGAGTGGGCATCGAGCCAGGAGGAATGAAGCCGGCTCAGCGCATCTGGTTTCCAGTGCGTCTCCTCGGCCCGGGTTATATGGCACCAGCCCTACGCACGGTGTCCCCGGTTCGCCAGCACAGCCCAGTGCGGTCTGTTCCACACGCCGCACCTGCCCCGGCTACAGGCGGTATCCAGCCAGGACAGGTTGTGCAGGCTCGGGGCTCGAGACCTCCAGTGCGCCTCCATGGTCTGGTCCATCCGGTGCCTCCTCCACGCACCAGGCCTCCTGTGGCAGCCCCATGCACCAGGCTGTCTCTCCGTCTCCTCCCTCCAGGTGCTCCCTCCTGTCCAGTGCTTCCAGAGCCTCCCTCCTGTCAGGAGCTGCCAGAGCCTCCCTCCTGTCAGGAGCTGCCAGAGCCGCCCGTCAGTCAGGAGCTGCCAGAGCCTCCCTCCTGTCAGGAGCTGCCAGAGCCGTCCGTCAGTCAGGAGCTGCCAGAGCCACCCGTCAGTCAGGAGCTGCCAGAGCCGCCTGTCAGTCAGAAGCTGCCAGAGTCGCCCGTCAGTCTGGCGCTGCCAGAGTCGCCCTTCACTCCGGTCCTGCCAGAGTCGCCCTTCACTCACACGCTGCCAGAGTCTCCCGTCTATTCGGGGCCCGCAGAAAGGGTCCCCAGTCAAGGGTAGGCGGCGAGGGTGGCCACTCCAAAGGCGCCACCTAAGTGGGCCCAGACTAAGGTGGAGTGGGGTCCACGTTCAGCGCCAGAGCCGCCACCGCGGACAGATGCTCACCCAGACCCTCCCCTATGGGTTTAGGTTTTGCGGCCGGAGTCCACACCTTTGGGAGGGGGGTACTGTCACATCCTGACCTTAGTTCGTTTTTTTATGTCTCTGTTTTAGTTTGGTCAGGGTGTGAGTTGGGGTGGGCATTCTATGTTTTGTAGTCTAGGTTTTGTATTTCTATGTGTTCGGCATGTTATGGTTCCCAATCAAAGGCAGCTGGCAAACATTGTCTCTGATTGAGAACCATACTTAGGTAGCCTGTTTTCCTACTATGGGTGTGGGTAGTTGTTTTCTGTCTCTGTGTCTGCACCAGACAGAACTGTTTCGTGTTGGTCTATTTTTGTTATTTGGTCTTAGTGTTCTGAGTTTAATAAATATGAACATGAACACTTACCACGCTGCATATTGGTCCGATCCTTCCTTCTCCTCCTCAGACAAAGAGGACAGCCATTACACATGTGTTAATAACAGTTGGAGGAAACGGCACTCTAGGAGAGCATGATCACTCAAGGGCTGAATCGTATGTCAGAACGTTTACATATCAAATCCTGACATGGAATTGTTTATTCATGAAAGGATTCACATTGCCAGGGATAAAAACAGTGCCGGGGTTGTCTCTAGTGTGGTGCAGTTTTCAAAGATGTGAGGGCATATTTTGATAGGTTATTGATTATTCTGTTTTGAAATATATCAATGCAACAAAGTCCTAAATTAGTAAAGCCGGTTTACAGTCTGAGGGACCCTGACAAAACAGACTAAAAATAAAAGGTAAAAAGAGAGACTCTGCAGTCTGCACACTGCAATCTACAGATGTATGATCTTAATTTGGGCACCCTCTAGCTGGCTCAAATTAAGATCCTACATCTGTATGTTTCCCTGTGGTTTATTGGCAACAACAATTCAAACTTTGGGGCTTCATTAAAAGTCCATTTACAAAGAACAAGCCCGTAGAGAGAGAGAGAGAGAGACATAAATGATTAGTACCTTCCTATGACATGTCTCTACTCCAGAGTAGTGCATTCCTCACATGGGAATGGTCTGGACGACAAAGTTATCATAGATTCCCCTAGTTACTCTCCTATTGTAATGGCAATAGGGGACACCATGGCATTGCACATGAATTCAAAAGGAGGCATCACCATTCTACTATCTAATGAAGTCTGTCAAGACAATCATTTCCTCTATTTTGTTTATTCATAACAATTAAAAACATCCACTAATCCTGATGGTCTGGATAGTAACTTCTTTGCTTTGAATACTCTGTTTAGATTAATATTATTTCAGTGAAAAGGAGTCAATGTGAACTGACCTTGTGACAAGTGGCTATTAAGGTTAGCTATTATCATAGTGTTTATCTTTCTCCCACACAGGCCTGGATTTACACAAACACGCCTCAGGTAACAAAGTCGCCAACAGAGGAAATGATCTGTTTAATTGAACTGAATTCTGAGTCTGACTTGGGCAGCTAATGAGAATTTAAAAATTGGTAAACTCTCTTGCAATAGCAGAAAGTCAGGACATTTTCTATGGTTTATCAACATCCTTCTCCACTGGTATTTATTGTAATGTTACTTTAGCCTACATTCCATTGCAGTCAAATATTGCTTGCTCTTTTATGTGTCATTTAGGCATTACAACCTCAGCAGTCTCCAAGCAGCAGATAACACGCATAAAGGACCAGAGTAGTGCCTTCCTCCCGCTTTGTCTTTCTGGGCTGTAGGCAGGCAGATGCCTGGACTGAGGATGCACAGTGTATCATAGGCCACAGGCCACAGCCATGGAAGCTGGCACTCTATTTAAGGGTGTCCAGCATGTGGTTATGTTCTGTGGCTGTCGGGCAGACAGACTGCCTCCCTCCCTCCCAGCAAGCACAATCCTCTCTTGTGAGCCTAGTGCTTGCACGGCTCATGGTAGATATGTATCTGTTGTTTTTCTCTGTAGAAGCCTTCAAATCAAGCACCCTTTCAGCCCTCGGCACCCCAGGAGCTCTCAGTTACCTCTACCTACAGAAGAGTTCATCTCTTGGTGAGTTTTATGCATAGTAGTCTTGACTTCTCCTCAGTGCCTCCCAAATTGAAAACAATAACATTGTTTCCAGTCGGGTTAAGTTTAGTTTATTGGGGTCCCCATTAGCTACTGCACATGCAGCAGCTACTGTTCCTGGGGTCCACATAAAATGTACAAATACATGATGAAGTACAAAACAGTTATAGACAAGAACAATATAAGATATTACATTACATTTAAAATACAAAATACAAATAAGAGTTATATTGGAGAGACACCAAGAGACAACAAAAATAATATTTACACACTATTCCTATATACATATTCATATTCTTATATACAGTACAGTTAAATTAGATCTTTAAACAGAGGAGAGGCGCTGTGATACAATATGTTTTTTTAATCTGTTTTTTAAAGCTAAACTTTCTTTTTGCCTGAGTAACCTCTGGTGGCAGAGCATTCCATGATGACATGGCTCTATACATAACTGAGCGACGCATTAAATCTGTTTTTGGTTTGGGTACAGTGAAGAAACTCATAGTGGCGTGTCTGGTGGGGTATGTATGTCTGTTTGAAGTGTATGCAAATAAATTATACAAGTGGTTAGGCATTTAACACACGTTTCTTAAAAAGACTAGAAGAGAAGTAGTCAATTTCTCCTCAACCCTCAACCATGAAAGACTATCATGCATGTTGTTGATGATAGTTCTGTGTGAGCAGTTAAGGGCGAGGCGTGCTGCTCTGTTTTGAGCCAGCTGCTAGGTCTTTCTTTGCTGCACCTGACCATATTACCAGACAGTAATCAAGATGGGACAAGAAGACCAGAGCCTGAACAACTAGTACAGTTGATCTGTGTTAAAAACACAGAACATATTTTTTATAACAGACATACCTCTCCCCATCTTCACAGCACCTTTGCAAATATGACTTGACCATGATAACTGACCATCCAATGTTACTCCCTGGAGTATAGCTTGTTCAATGGTCACACCTTTTATGCACAACTCCAGTTGAGGTTTAGGTCTAAGATAAGGCTTTGAATCAAATACAATGCTTTTGGTTTGAGATGTATTTAAGACCCGTTTATTAATAATTACCCATTCTGACTGTCACGACTTCCGCCGAAGTTTGCTCCTCTCCTTGTTAGGGTGTAACTATGATGTGGGGGACCGGGAGTTGTGTGGTTAAAGCGTTGAAGGCATGGAGACATTGCCTTGAGGGAGCTAAACACCCTTTCCTCATCTGGACTGACCACCGCAACCTGGAATATATCCGGGCAGCGAGTAGACTGAATCCTCGTCAGGCAAGGTGGGCCATGTTCTTTACCTGTTTTGTGTTTACCCTTTCCTACAGACCAGGTTCCCAGGATAAGAAGGCAGACCCACTGTCCCGGGTATATGACACAGAGGAGCGGCCCATGGATCAAACTCCCATACTCCTGGCCTCCTGCCTGGTAGCGCCGGTCGTGTGGGAGCTGGATGAGGACATTGAGCAGGCACTGTGTACAGAGCCCGCTCCCCTCCAGTGTCCCGTTGGGCGTATGTATGTTTCGTCTGCTGTCCGTGACCAGTTGATCTATTGGGCCCACACGTCTCCCTCCTCTGGTCATCCGGGGATCGGTCGGACGGTGCACTGTTTGACTGGGAAGTACTGGTGGCCCACTTTGGCTAAGTATGTGAGGGTTTTTGTCTCCTCCTGCTCGTGTGTGCCCAGTGTAAGGCTCCTAGACACCTGCCCAGAGGTAAGTTACATCCCTTACCCGTTCCACAACGACCTTGGTCACATCTGTCAGTGTATTTTCTAACAGATCTTCCTCTTTCACAGGGAAACACTATGATCCTGGTCGTTGTGGATCATTTTTCGAAGTCCTGTCGTCTCCTCCCTCTGCCCGGTCTCCCTACGGCCCTACAGACTGCGGAGGCCCTGTTTACTCACGCCTTCCGGCACTACGGGGTGCCTGAGGATATAGTGTCGTTCATGGAACGTCTGGGGTCTTGATCAGCCTTACCTCAGGTTTTCACCCCGAGAGTAACGGGCAGGTAGAGAGAGTCAACCAGGATGTGGGCAGGGTTCTGCGGTCCTATTGCAAGGACCGGCCGGGGGAGTGGGCAGAGTTCGTGCCCTGGGTCGAGATGCCACTCCTCCACTTACCTCTCCCCCTTTCAGTGCGTATTGGGGTACCAGCCGGTTCTGGCACCGTGGCATCAGGGTCAGACCGAGACTCCTGTGGTGGACAACTGGTTTAGGCACGCGGAGGTGACATGGGAGGCCGCCCATGTCCATCTCCAGCAATCCGCGCGTCACCAGAAAACGAGCGCGGACCGTCACCGCAGTGAGACCCCGGTGTTTGCATTGGGGGACCGGGTCTGGCTCTCGACCCGTAACCTGCCCCTCCGTCTGCACTGCCGGAAGCTGGGTCCGCGGTTTGTGGGGCCATTTACATTCCTGAGGAGGGTGAACGAGGTATGTTACAGATTACAGCTTCCCTCTCATTATCGTATTAACCCCTCGTTCCATGTGTCTCTTCTCAGGCCGGTGGTGGCTGGTCCGCTCCAGGAATCTAAGGTGCGGGAGGTCCCTCCGCCCCCTTTGGACATCGAGGGGGTCCCGACGTACATTATTCGTTCCATCCTGGATTTGAGGCATCGGATGGGGGGCCTTCAGTACCTCGTGGAGTGGGAGGGGTACGGGCAAGAGGAGAGGTGCTGGGTTCCGGTTGCAGATGTTCTGGATCCTGAACTTCTGCGAGAGTTTCACCGTCGCCGGCCGGATCGCCCTGCGCCTCGTCCTCCGGGTCATCTTCAAGGCCGGTCTCGGCGTGCCTCAAGGGGGGGGGGGGGGGGTACTGTCACGGCTTCCGCCGAAGTGGGCTCCTCTCCTTGTTTGGGCGGCATTCGGCGATCTACGTCACCAGCTTTCTAGCCATCGCCGCTCCATTTGTCTTGTCTTGTTCCATACACACCTGGTTTTCATTTCCCCAATCAATCTACTTATATTTAACCCTCTGTTTCCCATCATGTATTTGTGTGTAATTATTTTATGTTATTGTGGTGTTTTATTACGCGCTTTACTTTTGTTATGTTCCGTGTTTTGGGCGTGTTTGATTTATGTCGTGCTATCATTTTTGGAACGAAAATAAAAGTGCAGCTGTTAACATTACTTTGCTCTCCTGCACCTGACTTCACCTCTAGTGTACCCCTTGACACTGTCTGCAACTCCTTGCTAAGAAATGACAGGGACAATTTCTGGTTTCAGTCCGCCCCTGAGACCAACTCTGTCACTGAGCTCGGTAATGATGAGCTGGAGACTTCTTGCCCATGTACGCATTAATTAAGAGCTAGTCATTATTCCTCTCTTTCTCCCACTCTCTCAATCATTTTCCAGTCCAATCTCTTTCTCCCCGACTTCCTCCCTTGTTCTCCCCTGCTGGGACTGACCTGTGCATGTGTGATGTGCTGTCAATCACACATTATCTCTGGGGTTCCAACAGCTCCTCCATATTTGTCTCTGAGGCAGAAACAGATTTTGGCAGCAGATTGTTTCAGGCCACCACGTCAGTCTGATTTGTTCCAAGAGAATCAGAGTTCAGGCAGCAGCATTTCCATACAAACTGTGTGGATACTATGCAGTATTGAACAGGGCACTAGATAGATGATTCGGACAGCTAAACATTTCCTCATTTATGTTTTTATTGACATCAACAACCATATCATTTGCATGTTGACTTAGTACCCATCTCAGAGATCAATAACACTATTTGATTGGAAATGAGAATGACACAATCATTTCCTGTGGTGTATCGATCAGCAGACACGGAACTGATCAAGATCACAGTTAGTTGTGCCCTGATAGACATCATGCTTACTACTGTAGCTTGTTTTAGCACCGCATGAAAAGCACTTTTCCTCATGCATAATTGAATATGGATAATTGCATAAAGACGACACACAGGGCACATAATGAATCACATTATGTTCTCAAATTACTACCGTAGATCAGACACAGTTAGGTAAACACCGTGATCATGACAAGCATGTGCACATCTGAGAGATGTTCTGATGCTTTTTACATTAGATATTGTAGATCAGGGATCATCAACTAGATTCAGCCGCGGGACGTTTTTCTCTTGAGCGGAGGGTCGGGGGACCAGAAGAGAATTACAAATAATTTGCAGAATGCAGATTGTCTGCAAGAAGCCAAAAACAAATAAATCATTTGACTAAAACATAATAATTTCAAACCTTGCTTACATTTGTATACGATCACGTGTCTTTCTATTATGCGTGGGAGTACTTGGGAACATATTCCCAAAATTAAAATGACTTGGAGCTGATTACCTGGTGTTTTTACAGTCTTTCAGGTAAAAAAAACGTTTGCTTAGAAAACTTGGGGAGCCAAATAAAACCACCCGCGAGCCAAATTAAGCCCGTTGGCCGCCATTTGGGGAACTCTGGCGTAGATGTTGCATGTTTTCCCTATAAACCACTCATTGGAGCATTTAGTGTTTCCTAAGAGTCCACTTCACCTCTCACGTTTTCCTACCATCTCAGTTATGTGACATGGTGAAAGCGTCCCTTAGGGAGCCGTGTGAGGAAACTGGGAACATTGGTATTGCTGTGCCGTAATCATGGAGCTGTGGTGTTTATGAACAGACCAGATGATTACATCCTCTCCTGCTACAGACCATTACTTTCTTTGGAAACGTTTAGGGTGTTCGCCCTGATGCATTCTAATTGGTTCGATCTGTTAAATCTAACCTTCAGACTGACCTTTGGATGAAAATATGGAATGCATGTATGATGTGTTAAACTGTACCGATATCTCTTAATATCTGGAATATTTAATATTATTGTTTGTAAAAACAAAAATAATCATTATAGATACATGACTGTACAACCGCAGTAAATTATTCTAAGACTGCATAAACATTTTTTATGAGGGATGCTTGCTGAGCTGAAGTTGCATTGCAATCACACAGCATGGATTTAAGAGAGTTGGCTTAATGACTTGTAACTATAGCAACACAATACAGACTCTCATGGATGCGGCCTATTAAGGATGCAAATTGTCTTAACACTTATTCCCCCCCTGAATATGAGTTGATCATATTGTGACAAAGAGCGAAATGAAGACCAGTTTGGTGGGAGAGAAGATGGTGTAATATTGTGAGAGCACATTACATTGTTACCAGAGTGCATTCACTGAGTTTCCCTGAAGGACTCTTTTCATTTTACTGGAGACTCAACTATTTTAATTCTCAGTTAACCTCCCTACAACCCACCTTTGTTTCTTATTTTCCTACAAGAGGTCTTATTTGGCGTGCGTCCCCTTGAGCAAGGGCACGATGATGGATACAGAATCCTAGCATTCACCCTCAAACACCAACAGGAAAAATAACTCCACCTAATTTATTTGTTTGGAGGAGCATTTACTGTATATGGTTCTTTTCCAGGATTTTGGATCCAAATGTTATTTTCCTTCCCTCGTAACAGAAAATATAATTTGGTAGCTGAAATAGGGACCAATTACAGCAGAAGAAATAAGAGTTAACCATAGAGAGAGAGAGAGTACTTTACTGGTCTAGCCAAATAGGCCACAGAGGGAAGGAGAGAGGTTTGTACTTCTTGATAATAAACCTAAATGTGCCAACTCTCTGCCAGGCAAAATGCATGGAAGACTAGAGCAGAGCATAGTAGAGGCCAACATCCACCTACTATACTCCATCTGGATCAGGAAGGGACCTGTTTCAATAAAACACTAAACTGTTAGCTTGTATAGATGGATGCTACATAATCAAGCAAAAATAACTCCAGAGGAGTGAAAATGATAACGCTTGGACGACAAGGATGTTTAAAAAGCTTTGTTCTGTGCCAGTGTAGTACTGCCTAGCGTGTTGATACCACAGGTGGTGTCGAGAGTTTTTCAGCACAGTAGATTGTGAAATGAGAGCAGAGCTTGTTGGGATCAAGACAGCCCCCCAGACAAGCTCTGCCATCTTCGTCAAGCAGTGTTCTACACAGTACCTGGGGCAGATTAGACTGCCCTCAATTTCATTACACCAGGCCTGTCAACCCCAGCCCACCAGAGAACAGGAGAATACACCATGACAGCACAGACGCAGGAACAAATGAGACGGAGCTACGCGAACCTCCAGAGACACAGACAGATACAGGGGAGCAGAGAGGGAGGAGACAGAGAGAGGTGGATACAGGGGAGGAGAGAGGGAGGAGAAAGATAGAGGGGAAACAGGTGAGAGGAAGGAGACAGGAAAGAGAGAAGGAAACATTGAAACATGGGAGGAGAGAGAGGGAAACAGGAGAGGAGAGAGGGAGGAGAGAGGAGAGAGGAGAGAGGAGAGTGAAACAGGATAGGAGTGAAAGGGATACAGGAGAGGAGAAAGGGAGGGAGAAATAGGAGCGAGCGAGAGAGAAAGATACAATAAAGGATAGAGGGAGAAAGACAGCGAGAGAGCAGCACATTCACCTCCTCTCCAGCCATCACCAACATCAAATCAAATGTTATTTGTCACATGCGCTGAATACAACAGTGAAATGCTTACATACAAGCACTTAACACTTATTATTAAAACTGCATTGTTAGTTAAGTAAAACAATTGATAAGTAAAAAATAAAAGTAACCAATAATTAAAGAGCAGTAGTAAAACAACAGAAGCGAGGCTATATACAGGGTGTACCGGTACAGATACAATGTGTGGGGGCACTGGTTAGTCACGGTGATTGAGGTAATATTTACATGTACACTACCGGTCAAAAGTTTTAGGACACCGACTCATTCAAGGGTTTTTCTGTGTTTTTTTACTATTTTCTACATTGTAGAATAGTAGTGAAGACATCAAAACTATGAAATAACACATAGAATCATGTAGTGTTAAAAAAAGTGTTAAACAAATCAACATATATTTTATATTTGAGATTCTCAAATAGCCACCCTTTGCCTTGATGGCAGCTTTTCACAATCTTGTCCTTTTCTCAACCAGCTTCACCTGGATTGCTTTTCCAACTGTCTTGAATGAGTTCCCACAAATGCTGAGCACTTGTTGGCTGTTTTTCCTTCACTCTGCAGTCTGACTTATCCCAAACCATGTAAAATTTGGTTGAGGTTAGGGGGATTGTGGCGGCCAGGTCATCTGATGCAGCACTCCATCACTCTCCTTCTTCTGTCAAATAGCCCTTACACAGCCTGGAGATGTGTTAGGTCAATGTCCTGTTGAAAAACTAATGATAGTCCCACTAAGCACAAAACAGATGGGATGGTGTATCTCTGCAAAATGCTGTGTCAGCCATGCTTGTTAAGTGTGCCTTGAATTCTAAATAAATCACTGACAGTGTCACCAGCAAAGCACCCCCACACCATAACACCTCCTCCATGCTTTACGGTGAGAAATAGACATGCTGAGATCATCCATTCACCCACACCGCGTCTCACAAAGACACGGCAGTTAGAACCAAAAATGTCCAATTTGGACTCCAGACCAAAGGACAAATTTCCATCAGTCGAATGTCCATTGCTCATGTTTCTTGGCCCAAGCAAGTCTCTTCCTATCATTGGTGTCCTTTAGTAGTGGTTTCTTTGCAGCAATTCGACCATGAAGGCCTGATTCTCCTCTGAACAGTTTATGTTGAGATGTGTCTGTTACTTGAACTATGTGAAATATTTATTTGGGCTGCAATTTCTGAGGTTGGTAACTCTAATGAACTTATCCTTTAAAGCAGAGGTAACTCTGGGTCTTCCTTTCCTGTGGCGGTCCTCATGAGAGCCAGTTTCATCATGGCACTTGATGGTTTTTGCGACTGCACTTAAAGAAACTTTCAAAGTTCTTGACATGTTCCGTATTGACTGACCTTCATGTCTTAAAGTAATGATGGACTGTTGTTTCTCTTTGCTTATTTGAGCTGTCCTTGCCATAATATGGACTTGGTCTTTTACCAAATAGGGTTATCTTCTGTATACCCCCTTACCTTGTCACAACACAACTAATTGGCTCAAACGCATTAAGAAGGAAATAAATTCCACAAATTAACTTTTAAGAAGGCACACCTGTTAATTAATTTAAATGCATTCCAGGTGACTACCTCATGAGGCTGGTTGAGAGAATGCCAACAGTGTGCAAAGCTGTCATCAAGGCAAAGGGTGGCTACTTTGAAGAATCTCAAATATAAAATATATTTTGATTTATTTGACACTTTTTTTGTTTTATTTCATAGTTTTGATGTCTTCACTATTATTCTACAATTTAGAAAATAGTTAAAATAAAGAATTAAGAAAAACCCTTGAATGAGAAGATGTTCTACAACTTTTGACCAGTAGTGTAGGTAGAGTTAGTGACTATGCATGGATAATAAACATAGAGTAAGTGGCAGCAGCGTAAAAGAGGGGGGGTGGGGTGTAAATGGTCTGGTTAGCCATTTGATTAGCTGTTCAGGAGTCTTATAACTTGGGGGTAGAAGCTGTTAAGAAGAAATTGGACCTAGACTTGGCGTTCCGGTACCGCTGGCTGTGTGATAGCAGAGAGAAGAGTCTATGACTAGGGTGGATGGAGTCTTTGACAATGTTTAGGGCCTTCATCTGACACTACCTGGTATAGAGTTCCTGGATGGCAGGAAGCTTGGCCCCAGCAATGTACTGGACCATATGCACTACCCTCTGTAGTGCCTTGTGATCTGAGGCCAAGCAGTTGCCATACCAGGTAGTGATGCAACCAGTCAGGATGCTCTCGATGGTGCAGCTGTAGAAATGTTTGAGGATCTGAGGACCCATGCAAAATCTTTTCAGTCTCATGAGGGGGAATAGGCTTTGTCGTGCCCTCGTCACAACTGTCTTGGTGCGTTTGCACCATGATAGTTTGTTGGTGATGTGGTCACCAAGGAACTTGAAGCTCTCAACCTGCTCCGCTACAGCCCCATCAATGAGAATGGGTGCGTGCTCAGTCCTCCTTTTCCTGTAGTCCACAATCATCTCCTTTGTGATGTCACCCACATTTAAGGGATTGGCCTGAAAGCATGTAAAGTAATTGGTGGACAACATAAGCTGCATTTACACAGGCAGGCTAATTCAGATCTTTTGCCAACAATTGGTCTTTTGACCAATCAGATCATATCTTTTGCCAATAATTGGGTAAAGGATCAGAATTCCTGTAAGCATTCTACACGTGTACTGGGATTTGCAAGTTCTTGTTAAATCGGCCTGATATGAGTTTTGCACAAAATATCTTCCTGACTTTAGTTCTTACTCGTCGTCTGTCGTGATGGAGAAAGTGAAGCAGACACTCAATGGCATATTGGTCCCAGTGAGGACGCAGGAGAACTGTACTTGAGGGTAGGAGCGGGGGGGGGGGGGATTCCTAAGACTGGCTGGGGGGTGGCACACAGATGGGTAATTGGACCACGATGTGTGAGAAACCAAGTTGTGAGCTGCCCTGGGTATAGGTTGTCCTCTAAGAAAAAGGAAAATAATGTCATATGATGTTAATTAGATCTGTTTTCCCAGGCGTTAAACAGTCCAACTTTTTGCTAATTAAAAATTATATCATTTCTAGAAACTCGCAAAGTCCCTTTGATACTCAAAGGATGATTATGATAATGTTAACCTAACTAATTGTTGCTTTGTAATTCAACTACGGTTTATGCTCCATATTATGTAGCCGA
Source organism: Oncorhynchus masou masou (assembly GCF_036934945.1). Lineage (NCBI taxonomy): Eukaryota > Metazoa > Chordata > Actinopteri > Salmoniformes > Salmonidae > Oncorhynchus > Oncorhynchus masou. Next base: position 19,329,257 of record NC_088219.1, read on the forward strand.
TTGCACTCTGATTTCTTCTCACTATTAGTAGATGAGGGCCTGCCTGTGCAGAATGAGCAGAGCCGCTGCATGGCTTGGGTGATTCATCATACATGCCAAACCAATTGTGTGTGTGATTAAGAGGCATGCGATTCCTCCAGGCCCGCCCCATAACCAATTTCCTGATCTCTAAAATGAACCCATTCCAATTCTAAGCAGCTGAATTGTTGTGTCACTGAATGGGAAAGGGATGTCTGAATATGTACAAGTGTAGGATCTTAATTTGATCACTCAGTTGCAGGAGAACTTTCCAGCAATGCAGGACATTTTAAACTTGTGTATTTAGGTTTGAAAAGTCTTCTGAAGTTTGTAATTTCCATTTTGTAATCTCCCTTACGAAAAATGTTTCAACCCCTACAAAATGTGTCCATTAATTATAATCCACATAATAATTTACATTTTTTGTTGCTGCAGGATTATTTTCCTGCTGTAGCAAACTGGCTCAAATTAAGATATTACATATGTACAGTACCAGTCAAAGGTTTGGACAGGGCTGTATAAGGGCTATTTGACCAAGAAGAAGAGTGATGGAGTGCTGAATCAGATGACCTCACCTCCACAATCACCAGAACTCAACCCAATCGAGATGGTTTGGGATGAGTTGGAATGCAGAGTGAAGGAAAAGCAGCCAACATCAAGGCAAAGCGTGGCTATTTGGAAAATCTCAAATATAAAATATATTTTGATTTGTTTAACACTTTTTTGGTTACTACAGGATTCCATATGTGTCCTAAAACTTTTGACCGATTCTCTCTCTCTCTCTCTCTTTCTCTCTCTGCAGGCCATGGAAGAACTGGGACATTTTCAACTTCCAAGAATTGTGTACAGATCCTTGCGACATGGGGCCTTCCATTATCATGCTGAAACATGAGGTGATGGCGTCGGATGAATGGCACGACAATGGGCCAGGATCTCGCCATGGTATCTCTGTGCATTCAACTTGCCATCGATAAAATGCAATTGTGTTCGTTGTCCATAGTTTATGCCTGCTCATATGGTAACCCCAACATGGGTCACTCTGTTCACAACATTGACATCAGCAAACCACTCACCCACACAACGCCATACACTTGGTCTGCAGTTGTGAGGCCATTTGGACGTACTGCCAAATTCTCTTAAATGGAGGACGCTTATGGTCGTGAAATGAACATGCAATACTCTGGCAACAGCTCTGGTGGACACTCCTGCAGTCAGCATGCCAAATGCACGCTCCCTAAAAACTTGAGACATCTGTGGCATTGTGTTGTGTGACAGAATTTAACATTTTAGAGTGGCCTTTTATTGTCCCCAGCAAAAGGGGAACCTGTGTAATGATCATGCTGTTTAATCAGCTTCTTGATATACCACACCTAACAGAGATGTAAACCAATTTGAGCACCACATTTGAGAGAAATAAGCTTTTTGTGCCTGTAGAACATTTCTACAATATTTTATTTCAGCTCATGAAACATGGGACCAACACTTTACCTGTTGCATTTATATTTGTATTCAGTGTATTATGAGCTGAAATAAAAGATTCTAGAAATGTTCCATTAAATTAAAACAACATTAGCCTCATCCACATTCATGGCCCATAACCGATGATGTCATGTTTAGCCAGTCACTCACTATAGGATGGTCGATATACAGTACAGCCCAGGGCAAGATGCTTGCAGCATTAAGTTAGCAGATACGGATAGTCCAATCAATGTGACCTTATGTATTACATAATTACAACAGTTTTGTCTCAAATATAGTTATAAATGACACCAAAAAAAAGAGATTTGGGGTGAATTATTTGATAAGTCATGCTGGTCCTATAGGGGTCACATTCTGAGGATCTGAGTGCCGGACAGTACAGTAATATATCACTCACCATGTCTGTGTCTGACACTGGTCCAAAGCTGGTCACGTAGATATTTGTCCTCACCTCCGTCACACTCTCTGCTTGGACATGAGGAGAAGACAGAGGTAGAGTTTAAGTACCTTCCTTAAGGGACAGAGGTGTGCTCCATCTAAGATGGTTACCAGTCCTTATCGGACCCCCAGGCCATACTGCTGCTCTGTCTACTTCAGGTTGGTTGTTGATGTCAATTTAGTGAAGTCAGCTCACTTTCCAAAACCAAATCTAATGACAGAGTCAGAAACATGAATGTTTGATGTCTCACCACTCAACCAAACAAGGCTGAATCTATGGAGGTCGCGAGACTTTGATTGAGGTTGTTTTTAGGGAGAGTGTTTGCATCATTATCACGGTCACAAACTGAGATGAGAAATCACAGGAATAATGAGGGTTGGCAGGACCACATTAAAATCATATTTAGGCCTGTTCACAGGGACTTGTTTGTATTGGTGTCAGATGATGCTATTCACTGTGCATTATACTAATGCACTCTATTGTGTATAATCCTTTAACTGGGAGCGCTTCCTATCTGCACAGTCTGGGTAAACAACATTTCCTGTGTAATTGGGTGAAATGTGCAGTTTCAGAATAGAGTTAAGGACTGGAGATGAAACACAGAGAGACTGCCAAAACTCTGCTGCACATGAGTCATCCTAAATGCGATGACGGAAGTGGTGGGAATCACCTTTTACTTATAAGGTTTTCAATTACCAATTACTTTCCAATTCACTTTCATTTTATCGATTGCAGGATGTAAATGAACGAGGGGCTTTGATGTAAGGCTGTGAGTGGCTGTCTGCCAGTCGTTGCTCCGAGACTGAGTGAAACCGATGGAATGCTTCCAGAACATGCCGCTATGGAATCTAGAGTTCCCCTGGCAACATGACATTGGCCATTAATCAAAATGCACATGCCGAGGGCTTTGGAATACAGAATACGTCCAACACATTTGGAGGGCACCTGAAATTTCTCTGTCTGGGAGATCGGAGACTCATGGAAAGTGCATAGGTGGCAGAGCTAATGTGGCGACAGATTTATCATACATCCTTGTGGGGGTGGAATGGAGCCAGGGTGCTCACCACTGTCAGCTTAAAACATCACATGGATTTCATGTTCACACTCTCATAGACCTCTGACTGAGAATTCAAAATCACTTATAATAAGCTCCATTTAAAAAAAATCTACAATAAATGTAAAATCATTAGCACATCACCACCCTAATGATGATGTAGCATTAGATGATGTAGCGTTAGCATTAGCTGATGTAGCATTAGCATTAGTTGATGTAGCATTAGCATTAGCTGATGCAGCATTAGCATTATCTGATGTAGCATTAGCATTAGCTAAAGTAGCATTAGCATTAGCTGATGTAGCATTAGCACTGCTTCCACCAGGACAGGGCAGGGCCGTCCCCAGTGGGCAGGAAATCAGAGCTCTGCTGGACCTCTGAGATCTGAAGACAGGGCTTGCAAGCCAAGTGTCAAGAAGATGCTGTTTTTAATAGGGTCTTTGTGGCATTATGTTGGCGATAACCATCTCCTTGTGAGGAGGATCAATAATTTCACTGTTCCTAAAAGCAATATGTTCAAGATCTGAAGAGATGTAGCATACTCTCACTGTGATCAGGGAAACTGAGCTGTTAATGACACCACTGTATGGCTCTGAAGGATCAATGGAGGTCAAGCTGACAAGGGACCCAATTGTTCATGGGGTCACAGCTCCAAATCCATCACTGCACACCACGGCTAGCTTCCTGGCTCGGTGAGCCTGGGCTGTTAATCCGGGGAGGTAGGGAGGAGGAAGGGAGAAGAGGACTTGCAAGTGCTCTCTGTTTCAGTAGAGGCAGTGGGCAGTGGCTTGTTTCTAACTAGATGGATATTATTTGTACTTCACTCCTGATCCTGGGGCACCATATCATGTGTTCAAGCTTTTGTCCCAGACCAGCACTAACACACCTGATTCAACTAGTGAAGGTCTTTATGATTAGCAGATTGATTCTTCAAGTTAAAACTATCTTTAATAGTTTTGGGTAGTAGAGGCAGACAGACATTGCAAAAAGGTAATATGCTAGCTAGCTGATGATCTTGTTGAAGCAATATAATGTATGTTTCAAAGACAGTTTTATTAAAGTGGTGGATGGCAGACTCAGCAGCTTAGAGAGAATCCTACACATTGTTTGTGGCAGAGCCCAAAAGGCACTATTAGCAGTATGTCTGGCTCTGGTAGAGGTGGGTCGTGTCTTCGCTCAACAAACCAGCCTACCTCCTAGTCCGGGGCGAAGCCGGTTGTCGTAGCCATCCAGAAGTCTGTCCAGGATCCGGGTGAAAATAGTGATGTTGTCTCTACTGTCATCAGGCATCGGCTCTCTGTGCCCAACCACTGCCCTGCAGGCAGAGAGAGAGAGAGAGAGAGAGATGGAGAGAGAGAGATTTAAATTGAACACAGCAGACATCTTTGAGTCTCTCCTGTACCAGTGGTTCCTCAGACTAGTCATGAGAAATACAGCTCCACCTGAACACTACGTGTCTGGCTGTCCACAGCTTCCCTCTGCACTAGTAATGAATATCCTTTTTACTACGAGCTCAAGCCAGACTATTGGAGGAACTACTGTTGTTTCAAACCACAGAGAGCTGTAGGGGTAATTGAACCTCTTTCTAATTCAACCTTCACAGTCATCGCTACCGCAATGATTAAGACACAAACATGTTGGGGTTTAATTTGAGGTGCTGTGTGGCAGCACACCACTCTCAGACATGGAAAGACCGATTGAAGTCCAAAAGGATTAGTAAAGCCTGTCACAGAGCTGCTGCAAACTCTGCCTCAGGATTTCTTCCTCCTTCTTTCCACATAATATTGACAAAGTAGGTCCTAAATATGCGGTCAACCTCCGCTTCCTTAATTACCTTAAATATGACAAGTAATTATCTCGTTGTGGCCCTGGCCACCGTTCTTCAGTGAACAATGTTCTGGTGAGACGGAGGGCACCATAGATGCAGCACTGATGAGCTAATGAGTGCCATTTTCAATCAAACCCAGACCCCCTGAGGGATTGCTCTCCGACCTGTCTCCAGGTGACCCCTATCAACAAGCATGTCCGATGGCCGCTAACAGCTAACACTCACTTACATATAGGCATGCACCACACACAAGCCCTTTCATATGAACACACGTACACTACATGACCAAAAGTATGTGGACACCTGCTCATCTAACATCTCATTAATATGGAGTTGGTCCCCCCTTTGCTGCTATAACAGCCTCCCCTCTTCTGGGAAGGCTTTCCACTAGATGTTGTAACCTTGCTGCGGGGATTTGCTTCCATTCAGCCACGAGAGCATTAGTGAGGTTGGGCACTGATGTTGGGCGATTAGGCCTGGCTTGCATTCGGTGTTCCAATTCATCCCAAAGGTGTTCGATGGGGTTGAGGTCAGGGCTCTGTGCAGGCCAGTCAAGTTCTTCCACACCGATCTCGACAAACAATTTCGGTATGGACCTCGCTTTGTGCACGGGGACATTGTCATGCTGAAACAGGGCCTTCCCCAAACTGTTGCCACAAAGTTGGAAGCACAGAATAATCTAGAATGTCATTGTATGCTCTAGCATTAAGATTTCCCTTCACTGAAACCAAGGAGCCTAACCAGAACCATGATGAACAGCCCCAGAACATTATTCCTCCCGTACCAAACTTTACAGTTGGCACTGTGCATTTAGGCAGATAGCGTTCTCCTGGCAACCGCCAAACCCAGAATCGACTGTCGGACTGCCAGATGGTGAAGCGTGATTCATCACTCCAGAGAACGCGTTTCCACTGATCCAGAATCTAATGGCGGCGAGCTTTACACTACTCCAGCCAACGCTCGGCATTGCGCATGGCGATGTGTGCGGATGCTCAGCCATGGAAACCCATTTCATTAAGCTCCTGACAAACTGTTCTTGTGCCGATGTTGCTTCCAGAGGCAGTTTGGAACTTGGTAGTGATGGTGCATACACAAGTGATGAGCTTGTGTAGCCTACCACTTCACGGCTGAGCCGTTGTTGCTCCAAGATGTTTTCACTTCACAATAACAACACTTACACTTGACCGGGGCAGCTCTAGCAGGGCAGAAATTTGACAAACTGACTTGTGGAAAGGTGGCATCTAAGACAGTGCCACGTTGAAAGTCACTGAGCTCTTCAATAAGGCCATTCTACTGCCAATGTTCGTCTATGGAGATTGCATGGCTGTGTGTTCAATCTTATACACCTGTCAGCAACGGGTGTGGCTGGAATAGCCAAAACCACTCATTTGAAAGGGTGTCCACATACTTTTGTATATATAGTGTACAACTTTACATGGGCAGGTCGATGTGCATTCAAACAAATTATACAGTTATATCTACCATTTACATAGTACACTTCGTGGATTAACATGCACAAGTCCTCAACTGGCAGACAAACTAGGAATTGTGTTGTTTCAAGGGATGGGTACATTGGCTGTACCTCTGAAATATCATTGTCAGTGTACCAGTACTAACAGCACTGTTAAGACAATGTCAAAAAGGAAAAGGAAACTTTAATGATGACAGCAGGACAGACAGAATTTAAACAAGAACATCACTGTTGTACGTGCGTGTGTGTGTGTGTGTGTGTGTGTGTGTGTGTGTGTATCCACGCCTGCGTGCGTGTGGCACCTTGACGTATTAACTACTATTTGTGTTTCATATCCAATCATCTCAGACGCCAGTCAAAGCCAAAGGGGCCTCTGCTGAAAATGAAGCAGGTCTGATTGATAAATAGAGAGAAAGGATAGAAAAAGAGCTGGAAAAAAAGAACTCCACCGACATCTAATTCAATTCCTTGAGCTTAAAGCGGGGCTACATATAGACCCTCTGCATCCAAAGAGGATCGCTCTCTCTCTCTCCGAAAGGAGTTGCCACATTTATACAATAAACCATTTTTCCATAATGTTATTGAGCCAATTAAGAAGGAATATCAACGTAACCAAGCAAAATGCGGTTATCATCAAAATAACAAATTCTTGCAAACTATGACATACATAATAAACTAATTTAAATATGTCGCAAGAGAAAATATAATTTGGCCTTGAAATTTTTACTTGTTTGACTGCTATGATTAAGCAATAAGGCACGAGGGGGTATGGCATATGGCCAATATACCACGACTAATGGTTGTTAGTGACCCCCGAGTGGTGCAGTGGTCTAAGGCACTGCATCTCAATGCTTGAGGTGTCAATACAGACCCTGGGTTGATCCTGAGCTGTATCACAACTGGCCATGATTGGGAGTCCCATAGGGTGGCGCACAATTTGCCCAGCGTCATCCGAGTTAAGGGAGGGATTGGCTGGGGTAGGCCGTCATTGTAAAATAAGAATTCGTTCTTAATGGACTTGCATGGTTAAATAAATAAAAATATTTAGCATTGCAGAGTGCCTGAATACAGCTGTTAGCTGTGGTATATTAGCCATATACCACAAACCACTAGGGTGCCTTATTGCTATTATTGTCACGCCCTGACTGTAGAGATCCTTTTATCCTCTATTTTTATTTGTTTGGTCAGGGTGTAACTCGGGTGGGAAATTCTATGCTTTCTGGTTCCTTGTTTTGGCCGGGTATGATTCTCAATCAGGGACAGCTGTCTATCATACTTAGGCAGCCTTTTTTCCATTTCTCAAAGTGGGTTGTTGTCTTTGCTAGTGGCGTGTATAGCCTTGCAGAGCTTCACGTTCGTTTTGTTGTTTATTGTTTTGTTGGTGACATTTAAAATAAAAGAACGTATGCTTACCACGCTGCACCTTGGTCCGGTCATTTCCTTGACGACGATCGTGGCAGAACAACCCACCACAAATGGACCATGCGGCATTGCTGGGAGGAGCAGACAGAGTGGACATGGGAAGACATTCTGGAAGAAAAGGGATCCTGGACGTGGCAGGAGATCCTGGCTGGAAAGGATCGCCTGCCGTGGAAGCAGGTGGAAGCAGCAAGGATAGCGGAAGCAGCTAGTAAAGGGGCCCAGCGTTACACACAGGGTCACGGCTGGCAAGGAAGACCGGGAGCCACTCCCAATTTTTTTTTTAGATAGCTCCGCCAACCTCCCCGTGCTTACGGTAGGGAGCATGGCACTGGTCAGGCACCGTGTTATGAGGTGAAGTGCACGGTGTCTCCAGTGCTCATTCACAGCCCGGTGCGCTCTGAGCCAGCTCCGCATGTGTCGTGCTAGAGTGGGCATCCATCCAGGACGGATGGTGCCAGCACAGCGCTCCTGGTCTCCGGTGCGCCTCTTCGGCCCAGGGTATCCTGCGCCGGCTCTGCGCACCGTGTCTCCGGTGCGCTGTCACAGCCCAGTGCGTCCTGTGGCTGCACTCCACACGTGCCGAGCCAAAGTGGGCATTCAGCCAGGACGAGTGGTGCCACCTTTAAGCACCAGATCTCCAGCGCTCCCCCACAGCCCGGTTTGACCTGTGCCTGCTCCATGGACCAGGCCTCCAGTATGTCTCCCCAGCCTGGTGAGTCCTGTGCCTGCTCCAAGAACCAGGCCTCCAGTAGGTCTCCCCAGCCTGGTGAGTCCTGTGCCTGTTCAATGGGCCAGTCCGGGGCCTGCAGCGAGGGTCCCCTCGACGAGCGTCCCCGCACCAGAAGCGCCACCAAAGTGGGGGGAGCCAGAGGCGGAGCGGGGTCTGCGTCCTGCACCAGAGCCGCCACCAAGATTGATGCCCACCCGGACCCTACCCTATAGTGTCAGGTTTGCGGCCGGAGTCCGCCCTTTTGGGGAGGGGGGGGTTTATCAATGGTGGTTATGATATCGTTTAGGACCTTGAGCGTGGTTGGGGTGCATGACCAGCTCGGAAACCAGATTACATAGCGGACAAGGTACGGTGGAATTCGAAATGGTAGGTGATCTGTTTGTTAACTTGGCTTTCGAGGACCTTGGAAAGGCAGGGTAGGATAGATGTAGGTCTGTAACAGTTTGGGTCTAGAGTGTCTCCCCGTTCGAAGAGGGGGATGACCGCGGGCGCTTTTCAATCTTTAGGAATCTCAGATGATACAAAAGAGAGGTTCAACAGACTAGTAATAGGGGTTGTGACAATGGCGGCAAATCATTTTTGGAAGAGAGGGTTCAGATTATCTAGCCCAGCTGATTTGTAGGGATCCAGATTTTACAGCTCTTTCAGGACATCAGCTGTCTTGATTTGGGTGAAGGAGAAGCAAGGGGGGCTTGGGCCAGTTGCTGCAGGGGGTACAGAACTGTTGGGGGTTTGGGTAGCCAGGTGGAAATGCTTATTGAAATTCTCTATTATCGTGGATTTATCGGTGGTGACAGTGTTTCCTAGCCTCAGTGCAGTGGGCAGCTGAGAGGAAGTTCTCTTATTCTCCATGGACTGGGAATTAGTGCTGCAGGATGCAAATTTCTGTTTGAAAAAGCTTGCCTTAGCTTTCCTAACTGACTGTGTATATTGGTTCCTGACTTCCCTGAAAAGTTGCATATCGCTGGCGACTATTCGAAGCTAGTGCAGTGCGCCACAGGATGTTTTTGTTCTGGTCAAGGGCAGTCAAGTCTGAAGAGAACAAAGGGCTATATCTGTTCTTAGTTCTACATTCTTTTTGAAAGGGGCATGCTTATTTAAGATGGTGAGGAAGGTACTTTGAAGAACAACCAGGCTTTTCTACTGATCGGGATGACGTCAATATCCTTCAAGGATACCCGGGCCAGGTCAATTAGAAAGCTCTGCTCGCAGAACTGTTTTAGGTAGCGTTTGACAGTGATGAGGGGTATTCGTTTGACTGCGGACCTATAACGTACAGAGGCAATGAGGCAGTGATCACTGAGATACTGGTTGAAAACAGCAGAGGTGTATTTAGAGGGCAAGTTAGTCAGGATGATATCTATGAGGGTGCCCATGTTTACGGATTTGGGGTTGTACCTGGTCGGTTCCTTCCAGTTCCCTACTGCCAATGACTGGAACGAATTGCAAAAATCACTGAAGTTGGAGACTTATATCTCCCTCACTAACTTTAAGAATCAGCTGTCAGAGCTGCTTACCGATCGCTGCAGCTGTTCACAGCCCATCTGTAAATAGCCCATCCAACTCCCTACCTCATCCCCATATTTTTGGGAGGTTTTCTGCTCTTTTTCACACCAGTATATCTACTTGCACATCCATCACTCCAATGTTAATTGCTAAATTGTAATTACTTCGCCACTATGGCCTATTTATTGCATTACCTCTTTACTTAATTTGCACACACTGTATACAGATTTTTCTATTGTATTATTGACGGTACGTTTGTTTATCCCATGTGTAACTCTGTGTTGTTTTTGTTGCACTGATTTGCATTATCTTTGCCAGGTCGCAGTGTGCTTAAAACCAATAACACGCAAATGATTGTATTTTTCTTGTCTAAATTGAATACATAATTTAAACATTAACAGTGTACATTGGAAAAAGTATGTGAACAACTAGGCTAATGAACTCTCCAAAAGCTAATTGGAGTCAGAAGTCGGAGATGTTGGTTAGAGCTGACTTGCCCTATAAAAACACTCACAAAATTTGAGTTTGCTATTCACAAGAAGCATTGCCTGATATGAACCATGCCTCGAACAAAAGATCTCATAAGACCTAAGATTAAGAATTGTTGATCTGGAAAGGGTTACAAAAGTATCTCTAAAAGCCTTGATGTTCATCAGTACACGGTAAGACAAATTGTCTATAAATTGAGAAAGTTCAGCACTGTTGCTACTCTCCCTGGGAGTGGCTGTCCTGCAAAGGACAAAGTAAAGTATGGTGGAGGGAGCATCATGGTTTGGTTTGGTTTGGGGCTACTTTCCTGCCTCAGGGCCTGGACAGCTTGCTATCATCGACAGAAAAATGAATTCCCAAGACATTTTACAGGAGAATGTTAGGCTATCTGACCTAATTGAAGCTCAACAGAAGTTGGGTGATGCAACAAGACAACGATACAAAACACAGAAGTAAATTAACAACAGAATGGCTTCAACAGAAGAAAATATGCCTTCTGGAGTGGCCCAGTCAGAGTCCTGACCTCAACCAGAGGTCATGCTGTGGAATGACCTCAAGAGAGCACTTCACACCAGACATCCCAAGAATATTGCTGAACTAAAATAGTTTTGTAAAGAGGAATGGTCCAAAATTCCTCCTGACCGTTGTGCAGATCTGATCTGCAACTACAGAAAACTCTTGGTTGAGGTTAGTGCTGCCAAAGAAGGGTGAACCAGTTAGGTTTACATACTTTTCCCAAACTACACAGAGAATGTTTACACGGTGTGTTCAATAAAGACACGAAAACCTAGAATTGTTGGTGTGTTATTAGTTTAAGCAGACTGTGTATGTCTATTGTTGTGACCTAGATGACATTTTTGACCAATTTATTTTTTATTTTACTAAGCAGGTCAGTTAAGAAAAAAATTGTATTTTCAATGACGGCCTAGGAACAGTGGGTTAACTGCCTTGTTCAGGGGTGGAACAACAGATTTTTTCCTTGTCAGCTCGGGGATTCGATCTTGCAATCTTCGTGGTTACTAGTCCAACACTCTAACCTCTAAACTACCTGGCACCCCATTTTGCATAAATCCAGGTATTTCCAAAGGGTTCACATACTTTTTCTTGCCACTAAATATGGGTTGTATTTACAATGGTGTTTGTTCTTCACTGGTTGCCCTTTTCTTGTGGCAACAGGTCACAAATATTGCTGCTATGATTGCACACTGGATTTGTTTTCTTTGTGGGTCTGTGTAATCTGAGGGAAATATGTCTCTCTAATATGGTCATACATTTGGCAGGAGGTTAGGAAGTGTAGCTCAGTTTCCACCTTATTTTGTGGGTAGTGTGCACATGTGTCTTCTCTTGAGAGCCAGTTCTGCCTACGGTGACCTTTCTCAATAGCAAGACTTTGCTCACAGAGTCTGTACATAGTGTCATGACATTGCCCTCTTTGGGTATAGCAAGCCCCATCCCCCTCTCCCTGCCTCCCCATTGCCTCCTTCAACTAGGCTGCTGTGGTCAGAGAGAGGTCGTAAATTTCTGAAAAGACGCTGGCACATGGCCACATAGTATAAGAGGCAGAGTCAATTTTCATAGAGCACGAAGGAATTTCTTCCACTTCACAGAACTTGAGGTACGAACAAATTTCATGTTCCGGAGAAAGATTAAAAGATCGGTGAAGAATCCACCTATGAACTGGTCCGTTTGCTACAACTTGGGGAAGCTCATGGGAGACGGTGTGGCCACATAACCATAACGCTGTTTAAGTAATCGCCTCAGATATGAGGTTTACATCTAATTGTTGTATAAGATGAATGAGTGAGTATGATACTGTTTGTAAAATTGTGTAATATGATTTTGGACTGTTTAATGAAGGAAAATACAATTCCCTTTTGATTTGAAGTAAATCAGAGGACCACCCTTGAGCCCAGTTAGGGTCAGGCATCCTGGGACAGCCCCTTTTCTGCAATTCCGAATAAAACCCAACTTTGAGAAATTATCACCAGACCATGTTTTTCTCCATTAGGAGAGGATGAAGGTTGTAGACCATTGCTGAATCTTTTAACCATACCACGTGGTTAAACTCTTAGACTATCGATACCGACAGAATAAGAACAAGTCTTTGATATTAATTACTAGTCTGCAGCTAGGAATTCGGTATCATTGAACGCGAAGAAGGACAACTGCCAAAACATCCATTCTACAACAACATGAATGAATGTTGCTCTGAACTATCCCCTCTAACCAAGACAGAGAGAGAGAAGGACAAAACTCTTCAACAGAAACAAACTTTTCAACAAAGATCCCGACGACACGATGAGCGTAAATATATATATTGATTGCAATTGTTCCCGAATGAGTGAGCATTCATGTGCAAATGATTAGCATTTCAATTGTTATAATTATCAACTTTGTAGTGTCTCATGTCAGTTGACCCCCACTTCCCCATTTGTCTAACAAGCCGCAATGCCGGTTTAGCCAACTAGGGCACATTCCCCTATCATTTCTTGTAACCACATTTACCTTGTTTGTTTGTTTATGCATTTCTGTGAATTACTTAGTTAGTAATAAATAAATGATTTAAGACAATTGATGTATGGATGACACATAGCGAAGACTGGATTCGTGCAGATAACCAACAATTTACGTTTGGAATGAGACTAATGTGAGGTAAAGTAAATAATTCATTAATTCGAAGACAAATTGATCAGATAAAATATCTGAAAAGTTATTTAAGGAAATGATAACTTTGTAATTTGAATATTTTTCCTTGGTGCCCCGACTTCCTAGTTAATTATAGTTACATGATTAATCAGTTGATCGCGTAATACTAATTACAGAGAATATTTGATAAAAACTATAAGTCTTCAATTTAATGATAGTAAAGACACGACAATAGTTAAACATTTTCTTAATTTTGGGTCAGTCACAGTGGTCAGGTATTCTGCCACTGTGCGCTCTCTGTTTAGGGCCAAATAGCCTTCTAGTTTGCTCAGTTTTTTTGTTAATTCTTTCCAATGTGTCAAGTAATTACCCCCTCCTGCCACCCATCACCACCAAGGGCAACCCCCTCCCTTAGCCAACCCCCTCACACACCTCCTCAGCTGAGTCCACCACCAAGGGCAACCCCCTCCCTACCCAGCACAACCCCCTCACATACCTCCTCAGCCAAGCCCACCACCAACCTATAGATACTGGTATGCAGCATATCATATGACATGCCTGCTAACATTTAGTGGCTTCACAATATGACAGATTTATTTTGTTTGCCCTGTCTTTTCAGTGTCTTCCAGTTGTCTGTGCTCAGAGGAGATAAGGTGTCCAGGAGAGAAAGGGAACAAGTTGAACAATGGTTGCTAATGCAGCTTTGATTGACTCAGGGGACAGATGCTAAGTCTCAGCTCACTAATGATGAACAACATTTCTGTGCATTCTTCTTTTATCGACTTGAAGCTAATGAGGTCTTGATGAGTATTGGGCGCCCTCTTTTGAAGAGGACTCACTGCTCTGAAAACTCAGCTCAGACTTTTATTAGGAGTCCTTATGAAGCTCTGCTTGTGTTGCCTCTCTGGCCTTGCAGACAGATGAATACAACGGTCAACCACTGAATCTTCAAAAGTACTCAGTGTTTACAGTGTGAGTTTAAAGTCCTATAAAAAAAGGGAGTGGGAGAGAGGGTGAGAAAGAAAAGGAAAGCGTCAGAAAATGAGTACAAATACATAGAGCCAGAGAAACAGCGTAATATAAGATTATACTATTCCCTGCTCCATTCTGCTGGCGCATCACATCTACCAGGGAGCAGCGACTAAAACCATTTGTTTGCTTTCTCCTTTTCTCCTAAAACCAGCTACAGAATCAGATGCCATAGAAAACAGCTCTGCTAATTTCTATAAAGCTATCCAGGAAACTGGAACAAAATCCACGCTAAACAAGCAGCTTTATAAAACACAAACCAATGTGTTTATCTTGCAATTACCAAACTGACATGGGTCATGTCTGTGGGATGTTGTGAATGAGTCACAGGAACATAAAATCATGTCTCACTTATAGACGGCAAACATGTGTCACCATCTGTCCAGACAGCGGTGGGGTCTAGTTGCCTACCCCTGTCATACACATACTCTGGGTGTTGGAGGCAGTTTTAATACATCTAGCTCTTCATACAGCATGTTTAAGTGAATGAACTAGGAATGTTAAAATTGCATGATCCAAAATAGACTTGGGGCTTAGATCAATAACTCTTTAGAATAAAACCTCAATTTGATTGCTTTGGCAATCAGAATCTGATCACCCTGCCAAACGCAAGTAAATGTCACTTGCTAGAAGGCGCTCTTCAATCTTCCTCTGCATGTTTAATGGGAGTGTTCTCTAGCCTCAACACAGAGCAGATCTATTAAAGGTGGTTTAGGATCTGACGTATTGGCAGCTTGCACCCTAAAGTACACCATTGGCCAATATACGACTCAGAAACAGTGGACTGACCCAGTGTACTGATCCAGAAGCCCTTGGCTCAAACACAATCTAGAAATCCATGGTTTGTCTAGTGGATCTGCCTGAGTGTTGAGCCAAACCAGAGCCCTCTCTGCCCGGCAGCTGCTGCTGCTCCTCCAGCCCTCCACAGTCTGGCCAGCAGTCAAACACACTGGCTCTTGACTCTGGGGCCTCTGAGGAACATGTAACCTCTCTCACTTAACATCTCCCACTTAATAACTGACAATATCCTCTGACCACAACCCCATTCCAGTAGCTTCCCACTTCCCAGAAGTGACAGGTTAAAATAGGGTTAGGGCCCAAGAGCTTGGATATGCCTCCAATTGACGATCCTAGTCAGGCCCTGGAAGGTGACTCAACAAAGTGAGAGGACCAGCGCCTGTCAAAGCAGACAACATACAGATGGTACAGCCATACTGTAGTCAGACAAGCATGGTGAAATAACACCCCAGGGAGGATGGAAAAGAAAATGTTGCACTCACAAATGACTCTGATCTACAGCGGAGTGTTTTGTTTGTTTTGGTCCCTCAAACATTAAAGTGCGATGTGTCCTTGGTTTAGTGCCTTTGACTAAATGAACATCTACTGAGCAGAGTATCAATTAACAATTGTACATAAGCATGCATAAAAAAGTTGTTTTCTTCTGTTGGGATAATTATTACTAACGTATTACTAAGGCAGAATGTAACTCCGAAAGGACTTTCTTCATATTCGTTTCATAATTATTTCAGTGAAACTTTCACCTTTTATGGAACGGCCCCGAACATTGTCTAACTGACTCACTTCCCAGCGAAATGTGTTCATGCTTTACTGAAGCGCTCTGTTCTACAGACACTTGGTATTGATGCTTCACTTATTTTCGGCTATTCCCTTGTGTTCAAGCCAATGAGGCATGTTGGCATACCAACAGACAAGGTGCTGCAGAATAATTGTCAAGCAGAGCATGCTCCAACAGACTGGGCTCATTGACTGTCTTTCAGATGGGAATCATATGTGAGTCCTGGTAGGATTTCAGCAGGGCTGTGTGGATCTGGAGGGGTGCTGGATCATACCAATAACTGTGCATTCCAACATAGGAGTTCACAGTGTATCACAAAACCAGAGTGGCTTCTACCAAACCACTGTGAAATTAGAGAAATCATACCACATAAGACTGAAAACATAATGTCACAAAATAGTGTCTATAGGAGGAAATAAAGTAAAATAATGTTCAATGTCTGTGAAATCATACTTGTCAGATTAAGGAGGGATCAATGACTAATGCAGCTCAATTTCATGGCAGTTTAACATGGCATAGCCATTCTCTGCAGCACACGAGGTGTTGAATCAGCCATTGAGTTGACTCACGTTACTGTTCAGTAAGGAGATGGACATCCATCCCCAGTTGCTCTGGAGCAGGGTTGAGTTCTCTGTGTTCACAGTGCAGCTGTGCAGACACATCCTCTGGGGGATCCATTGCGACTCTAATCTGTTTCACAGATGCCTGCTGGGACTATTCACCAATTAGGAACTTTGAAGCTGACGGATCAATTACTCAATATATATCAACACAATGCCGCTGTTAGTTACCCCATCTGAAATTCTGGTAATTAGCCCAGAGATCAATAAACTGTGAGTAGGATGGAGAACTTGGGGAGATATGAGAGAATTTGCGATTGTTAAATCTCATGAATTAAATGTTCCCTGTGGATTATAAGAGGGTGGTGTCTTGCTTCCTATTTTCTCCATTTCCATCTTAATGCTGAAAAAGGGAATCTCTGACAGGCAGCCAAGTCATCCAACCGCAGACAGAGAGACTAACCAAGTGAATACATAACCCTGGCTCAGCCCTGTTACACATTAACCTTGACAATGCCACCGTATCGTTGACAGAATGGTCTCTGTCCACCAAATCACATCTGAAAGTGAGCCCTTCCCTTCCATCCCGTGAATAATGCATGTGAGTTGGGGTGAGAAAAGGGAGAGGAACCTGGGGAACTTCAGAGGCGATGAATGCGCAGGAATAGCTGGAGTGGACGTACAGCACCTTCCCCCTCATAGCCATTGATTAAGTGTCACTTTGTCCTGTGGAGTTGAAACAGATTCCAAACAAAACAGACAACAGAAAAGGGTCTGACTGTTCACACTCGTTAGCCTGTGATTGCGCTGCTAAGGGCGTGGATTGGAGGCGAAGTTGTAAGACAACAGGCTGCTCATTCATATGTAAAAGATGGATTGTTGTGAATAATAGTTTAATCAAGCCCTGCCTATCAGTGAGCGTGTGCAGTGAGGGATTGAGGGGATGCAGAGTGACATAACCTAATATAGGGAATTTGTCTGTGACAACTTTATCCATTAGCAATGTCTCCTGCCTGCACTGTTGCCGATTTGGTGCCCGGCGATGGTATCAGTGGGCATCAGGGAGGCGGCAGGACTCAGGGAGAGACAGCTTTGCTGATTTGAAGAGATACTCTGGAGGTATAAGCACTCTGAAGTCTAAAAGGATTATTTACAAACTTGGTCATGGCTGGTACGCCTGTGCACTTACATTTTCCATTCAGATCTACATTTCCAGAGACAGACACCACATCACAATAACCCAAGGCCCTGCTCCCCTTCACTTCCTACCTAAAACGGAGGCAAAGCCTCACATACACCATGTGTTAATAAATACCATTTTCTGAGTGAAGATTGCAGTGCAAGGACGCTGCTTACGTGCACTGTGCTGTCTTTCAAGTGATTGAGGACGTCTCGTTGGTATGCACCGAGAGGATGCTTTGACTTAATCCACCCCAGTCCCTCAGAAAATATTCATTTATATGCCCCTGGCCCGGAGTCAGGGTGGAAGTGTCTGCAGTTATTTAGACACATTTTAGGATGCATTCGAGGCTCCCATGGACTGCCAAAGCACTGAACAGGATAGCTTTGATCCTATAAAACACAAGGACATAGCCCATTAGAGAGAGAAACTGTAGATGGGAGAGGAGCAGGGTAGAGAGAGAACGACAGAGAGATGGGATGGGAAGTGAGAGAGAGAGAGAGAGAGAGAGAGAGAGAGAGAGAGAGAGAGAGAGAGAGAGAGAGAGATGGGAGGGGAAGTGAGAGAGAGAGAGAGAGAGAGAGAGAGAGAGAGATGAGATGGAATGGGAAGTGGGAAAGAGAGAGAGAGAGAGAGAGAGAGAGAGAGAGAGAGAGAGAGAGAAAGAGAGAGAGATGGGATGGGAAGGGGGAAGAGAGAGAGAGAGAGAGAGAGAGAGAGAGAGATGGGATGGAATGGGAAGTGGGAAAGAGAGAGAGAGAGAGAGAGAGAGAGAGAGAGATGGGATGGAATGGGAAGTGGGAAAGAGAGAGAGAGAGAGAGAGAGAGAGATGGGATGGAATGGGAAGTGGGAGAAACTAATAAATGCTGTTATTTCTTCTCTTTCTCTGCCTTCTTGAGATGTCAGAACGAGTACACAGCATGCAGCACACTCTCGATTTACGCTTATTAATATCTGGTAACATATTATCCAATTTGAGAATGAAGGCGATGCCAGCTAAATAATGTTAAGCACATCTAATCTCAGCTAAGACATGCTTGAACATGTTTTTCTTTTTAACAAAGCAGGACTAACCTTAATGCCAGCTCTGAAGCTATGCATGCCTCCACTCCTTTCCTCAAATTTCCCAGATCCACTTCCACAAAACCGCATTAGGACGTAATAATAAATACCCAGGTTTATTGGTACGTCCCAGGGGAAGTCAAAATTAACCTTAGTTGAAGATAGAGGACGCAACAAAAGAGTGGGGTGATCAGAGAGGCAGGCTTAACAAAGGCCAGATAGACTATTTCACAGTTACACAGAGGGGCCTGTTCTGATACAGAGGGAGAGAAATGGGTCGTCGGAATAAACAGGACTTTAGGTTTGTCACTTAAGTCACCAAAAATGTATTTAGGACAACAAAGTGAGCAGAGCCATGAAACAAGCCATTCCACGGCCTCAATTTGTCTCTTTAAAATGTCTTGTTTATTCTGTTTGGGCTTGTTTTTTTGTTTTTTTTAAATCATCTGAATTATTTACATAGCCAAGTAACAAGGAGAGGCACTACTTGTTATGCAGACGTAGTAACTGAGCTACTGGAGTTTAGAACTGCAGTTCTGCAGTTTGGAACAATCCCCCATTATCAATGTTATTATCATCCTTATCCTCATCATCGTGCATTTTTTAGTTGTATGCAAATTGTATAGCTTTGTCATCAACATGAGACCTTTTTTTACATGCACACAAAAATCAGCAATGCAAACAGGACTGGTCTGCCAGACAAATAAGGTTGAATATTACATTTTCCCAAGAGCAACTCAACCAAATAATGGAGAAGGAAACGATTGAATTTACTTGAAGGGTGTATATGAATGAGAAAAGGTATAGTGAGAAAGAGGGTCTGTTATGTCACATTAAATCAGATCCGGTCCATCTTTCTTCTTCACTCTATGCTGACACAGTACAAAATGAATCACTACTCCACTCCTCGTGAATATGTTGTGTGTGTGTGTGTGTGTGTGTGTGTGCCTATGGTGCCGAATTAGATTGCAACCTCGTTCCCCCTCAACCCCCTCCTCAACTCCCCCATCTGATTCCCCGTGGGTGCCCTCTCAGTCCCTCTAGTACAGGCCAGGGTGGAGAAAGAGAGATTTCAATCAGTGCATTTCTGTGACAGATTACCCTGATTGTAGTATTAGCAAAAAGGCAGTCATCATGCGTCGGTGTGCCTGTGACCACACAACTCCACACACAATTATACTATAAAACACATTCTAAGCATTATTTATGGGCGGTAGGTAGCCTAGCGGTTAAGAACGTTAGGCCAATAATCAAAAGGGCACTGGTTCGAACCCCCAAGCTGACTAGGTGAAAAAAATCAGATGTGTCCTTGAGCAAGGCACTTAATTAGGAAATTGCTCTTGTAAGTTGCTCTGGATAAGAGTGTGTAAAGAATGTAACGTTATCATGTGCTTTCATATAATATACTGTAAATGATATGCATAACAGGCATACTATCATGGACAACACAGAAATGGTGGAAAAGAGAAGACAATTGATCTTATAAAATGGCATTCAAACATCCTGAATTACCTGGTAATCCCATAATAACCTTTGATTGAAGTTATACAATTAATAATACAGTGTTTATAACAACATCTAGGCAAAGTTTTAGTTCCGAAGCTTTGTAAGACTCATTTGACTCTCTTCAATGGATGGAGAGAAATCTCTCTGTAGCAAACTAATGGAATAGGTGGATAATGGGAGGTGACTAACAAATGAGTTGAGAGGGGTAGGTGTTAATTGATTGTGTAAGGGTCAGTGAAGGTAAGCAACAGTGTTCTAAAAAGGTTGGAGTAGGCTAGGGAGCCTTGCCCATGGTTTAAAATGGTCTTCAATAGATACACAAGGCTAGAGAATGCAGCACACTGCACTGGGGGCATGGACTGGGGTAGGAATAATGCAGTAATCTTAGGCCTTGTCTATGGCTATGTCTTGGCAAGAACTTCCTGGCTGTACACCTTCTTACAGTGCCGCATGCTGCTAATAGGAAGTGAAAGCTAACTGGCCCCATGGAAATGCAATCTAGGCTAAGCAATCTCTCGCCTTCCCTCGGGTCTCCCCTTTCCTCTGTCGGCAGACCAGCCTTCTCTCGGGTCTCCCCTCTGCTCTGTCGGCAGAACAGCCCACTCTCGGGTCTCCCCTCTGCTCTGTCGGCAGACCAGCCTTCTCTCGGGTCTCCCCTCTGCTCTGTCGGCAGACCAGCCCTCTCGGGTCTCCCCTCTGCTCTGTCGGCAGACCAGCCTTCTCTCTGGTCTCCCCTCTGCTCTGACGGCAGACCAGCCTTCTCTCTGGTCTCCCCTCTGCTCTGTCGGCAGACCAGCCTTCTCTCGGGTCTCCCATCTGCTCTGTCGGCAGGCCAGCCTTCTCTCGGGTCTCCCCTCTGCTCTGTCGGCAGAACAGCCTTCTCTCGGGTCTCCCCTCTGCTCTGTCGGCAGACCAGCCTTCTCTCGGGTCTCCCCTCTGCTCTGTCGGCAGACCAGCCTTCTCTCGGTCTCCCGTCTGTTCTGTCGGCAGGCCAGCCTTCTCTCGGTCTCCTGTCTGCTCTGTCGGCAGGCCAGCCTTCTCTCGGTCTCCTGTCTGCTCTGTCGGCAGGCCAGCCTTCCCTCGAGTCTCCCCTCTGCTCTGTCGGCAAGCCAGCCTTCCCTCGGGTCTCCCCTCTGCTCTGTCGGCAGACCAGCCTTCTCTCGGGTCTCCCCTCTGCTCTGTCGGCAGACCAGCCTTCCCTCGGGTCTCCCCTCTGCTCTGTCGGCAGGCCAGCCTTCCCTCGAGTCTCCCCTCTGCTCTGTCGGCAAGCCAGCCTTCCCTCGGGTCTCCCCTCTGCTCTGTCGGCAGGCCAGCCTTCCCTCGGGTCTCCCCTCTGCTCTGTCGGCAGGCCAGCCTCCCTTCCCTTCCTCCAGGTTTATTGAGCCTCGCTTTGCCACTAGAAATCCAATAGCTATTTACACTGGGCCACGTCTACCTCCAAATGGCATTCTGCGGATCATAAAGCCTGGCTACAGTACTAGGGCCATATTAATGAATGTATTAGCTGCAACACATCCCCAGAGCTTCAAAATGGGGGACAGAAGAGGACGGGAGGGAGGAGGAGGTGGAGAAGAGCAAGTGTCTGGAAATGGAAGAGAGCTAGGGGAGAGAAGGGAGTGAACTATGAGTCATCCTACCTGGTTTGTGGAAAGGGGTTGAGGAGCAGGAGGCAGATCCATATGCCCGACACGAATACTGCAAGTTTCTGGAGAGTGGCAGCCATATCAAACTATGGCCCAAAACCCTGCAGAAAAGAGAGAAGGACAGACAGATGTACATGTTAGTTAGGGCTGGGAATTGCCAAGGACCTCCAAGAGTGTGAAATGTTGTCATCAAGGCAAAGAGTGCCTACTTTGAAGAATCTCAAATATAAAATATATTTGGATTTGTTTAAAACTTTTTTGGTTACTACATGAGTCCATACGTGTTATTTCATAGTTTTGATGCCTTCCCTATTATTCTACAATGTAGAATATAGTAAAATAAAGAAAGATCCTGGAATGTGTACAGTAGGTGTGTCCAAACCTTTAACTGGTACTGTATATATACAGTACGTTCGGAAAGTATTCCGACTCCTTGACTTTTTCCAAATGTTGTTACATTACAGCCTTATTCTAAAATTGATTGAAAAAATAAATCCTCATCTATCTACACACAATACCCCATAATGACAAAGCATTTTTGCAAATGTAAAAAAAGAAAAATACCTTATTTACAGTATTCAGGCCCATTGCTATAAGACTCGAAATAGAGCTCAGGTGCATCCTGCTTCTATTGATAATCCTTGAGATGTTTATACAACTTGATTGGAGTCCACCTGTCGTAATTCTATTGATTGGACATGATTTGGAAAGGCATACACCTGTATATATAAGGTCCCACAGTTGACAGTGCATGTCAGAGCAAAAACCAAGCCATGAGGTCGAAGGAATTGTCCATAGAGCTCCAAGACAGGATTTTGTTGAGGAAGAGATCTGGGGAAGGGTACCCAAAAAAATATTCAGCATTGAAGGTCCCCAAGAACACAGTGGCCTCCATCATTCTTAAATGGAAAAAGTTTGGAACCACTTCTTCCTAGAGCTGGCCACCCGGCCAAACTGAGCAAACAGGGGAGAATCCCCTCGAGTTATTTTTAACGTCCCAATTGGGAAATGTGTTGTGAAGTCAGGGCTCAACAATAAGAACCCGATGGTCACTCTGAAAGAGCTCCAAAGTTCCTCTGTGGAGATTGAAGAACCTTCCAGAAGGACAACCATCTGCAGCACTCCACCACTCAGGCCTTTATGGTAGTGGCCAGACGGAAGCCACTTCTCAGTAAAAGGCACATGACAGCCCACTTGGTGTTTGCCAAAAGGCACCTAAAGGACTTTCAGACCATGAGAAATAAGATTCTCTGGTCTGATGAAACCAAGATTGAACCCTTTGGCCTGAATGCCAAGTCTGAAGGAAACCTGGCACCATCCCTACGGTGAAGCATGGTGGTGGCAGCACCATGCTGTGGGGATGTTTTTCTGCGGCAGGGACTGGGAGTCTAGTCAGGATTAAGGGAAAGATGAACGGAGCAAAGTGCTGAGAGATCCTTGATGAAAACCTGCTCCAGAGTGCTAAGGGCCTCAGACTGGGACAAAGGTTTACCTTCCAACAGGACAACGAACCTAAGTACAAAGCCAAGACAACACAGGAGTGCCTTCGGGACAAGTCTCTGAATGTCCTTGAGTGTCCCAGCCAGAGCCCGGACTTGAACCCGATCGAACATCTCTGGAGAAACCTGAAACAAGCTGTGCAGCAACGCTCCCCATCCAACCTGACAGAGCCTGATAGCATCTGCAGAGAAGAGAAACTCCACAAATTCCAGTTGTGCCAAGCGTGTAGCATCGTACCCAATAAGACTTACCCAATTGATACATGGAGTCAAAGTGTCAATATAATATTTTCTAAAATAACATTGTGGCAAGTAGAGTAGCGGTTAGAGTATTGGGCCAGTAACTGAAAGGTTGTTAGTTCAAATCCCTGAGCCCACAAGGTGGAAGATCTGTCAATGTGCCCTTGAGCAAGGCACTTACCACCTTACTGCTCCAGGTTTGCCATTGATAATGGCGGACCCTGGCCATAACCCCACTCTCCGAGGGTGTGTTAGGTAGTTCGTATATGCAAAAAAATGTAATTCAAATTCACACATTGGTATACTACACACTTGTACATGTGTGAATTAGGACAAACACTGTATAAGCACCCACTCAATCATCATCATCAACTGTATCGATGTTTTCCCCCCATCACTAATGTTAAGATGAATTAGCATCTCAGATCAATATCCAGTCCTGGAAAGCAGAATGAAAACAGTTAGTGAAACACATAATTCACTGGCAGGTGTCCTGAGGGAACTGGATCTAAATTGACTTCCTGTTGCTCTGGCCTCATGACAAGCTTTGTCAGTCAGACAGACAGACAGACAGACAGACAGACAGACAGAGGCAGATATTAATGGTTTGATGTTCTTCTATGGCCATGAAGACAGAGATATACTGAGCCAAAATGCTAGGCTTTGAGTAGATATATACAGTATGAAACTACAGGTTATTAGTCATGGAAGCGTTGGGCCTTCCATACTGTATTGTATGTAGTAAATAAGTCATGTTAATGTCCCAACCCATGGTAAGTGACAAAGCTCTTCAAAATATTACAGGTGAATTAACCTGCCCAGGTGGGATTTAACCTTTGTAGTCACCTCCCTATACATGCTTGTTAATAGTGTAGTACTGAGTCCTACTGAGAACGAGGACAGACATAGCCTTTACTGTCAGCTCTGAGCAACTCAAGTTTTAGATGCAATGATGACAAAACTAATATGAATATTTTAGCACTTGGAGGAAAACCTGGACTCGCTAACAAAAGCAAATTATTTAAATTTCAGATGAAACAAGTCCAATTTGTTTCCTTGCTGCGTGAGCCAAAAGCAGTGAAGACGAGGGAATTTATTTGCTTTTCTGCCCAATATGCAGCAGCACAAAAGCCATGGAGCATAAATACTGAGTAATTCCTCTCACGCAGGCAGCGAAGCTCTGATTGGAGCTTCACCCAGGCAGCAGGCTGCAGCATTAGGGAGTCCCTGTGCTTTCCCCTTAAGAGGATACTTTGTAAAACTGCTGTTTCTTCAGAGACACACCAACGATATAGGGGCTTTGTATGGAATAATAATGGAATCACCCACACATGAATACACTTCGAACAAACAAAGACTGTAGGGACGGAGGTACTAGCAACAAGACTGAAAAGCTAAACAAAAAATCTATTGCCCTTTAAGCCAAGCCTGGAGAAAATATATGCCTTTTATTTGACGTAAAGAAAATTGTCACGAAACGCCACCATATAAATGTCACAACATAAATACTGCGTTGCTTACACTGTAAATGTAGACAGGTGGACTTTTGTTGAAAACAGTAGTGGTGCGTGGGTAAAATCACAGGGGAAGCCAAGCCAGTAAAACAGCCATATTACAGCTTCCATTGTGATAATTGTGTTTGCTCTATAACCCATTCCTTCACACGCCACCTTGATACAGTAAACAATAAAGCCGTGACAACAAAAAGACAGTCACAAAGCGGCGGAAAAAAATTCAACTACACATACATTTGTTTCATCACAAAACTGGAACACAACATCTGTCCCCAAAGCAAATATTGCACGTAAAAAAACAGTCATGTGACATGCAGTATTGTCAAGCAAGTTACTGTTTCCGACAGTCTACTAAACAACTACTGATTTAGAACGACGGTGTTACCCCAAGTCAACACAAAGACAACAGGAGCACTGCCTCGGCTATTCCAGCATGATTTCAACTTACGTGTAAACATCATCAAATCAACAAGGCTATATACAGTATATGCTTAGTTTAAAACACTGAAATCAAAATGAAAAACAAACACATTTTGTCCAATCAATGTTGCTAAATATCATGTGGCTGTCCATGGTACTGATTTCTGTCTGTGTGTGCTTGTGTGCGTGTGTGTGCTTGTGTGTGTGCGCAAGTAAAAAAATATAAAAATACATGTTGACTCACCCTACTTGTAAACTAGTTGAGCGCCAATGATATCATCTCTTTCATGTTGGCAAAACAGTCTATCACTCTGTCATACAGTACACTTTTAGTTTATGTTGTTTTCATAGGCTACCTAGTTAAAATGTTTGCTAGCCTAACTTCCTCGCATGGGCAACAATGAACCAGCTAAGTTAGCTAACTAGTTAGCGTGAGCCTACTAGGCTACATACAGCTGAAGTCGGAGGTTTACATACACTTAGGTACCTTCAAACTCAGTGCCTCTTTGCTTGATATCATGGGGAAAATCAAAATAAATCAGCCAAGACCTCAGAACAAAAATTGCAGAACGCCACAAGTCTGGTTCATCCTTGGGAGTAATTTCCAAATGCCTGAAGGTACCACGTTCATCTTTACAAATAATAGTATGCAAGTATAAACACCATGGGACCGCACAGCCATCATACCGCTCAGGAAGGAGACACGTTCTGTCTCCTAGAGATGAACGTACTTTATTGTGAAAAGTGCAAATCAATCCCAGAACAACAGCAAAGGACCGTGTGAAGATGCTGGAGGAAACAGGTCCAAAAGTATCTATATCCACAGTAAAACGAGTCTTATATCGACATAACCTGAAAGACCGCTCAGCAAGGAAGAAGCCACTGCTCATAAAACCGCTATAAAAAAGCCAGACTACGGTTTGCAACTGCACATGGGGACAAAGATCATACTTTTTGGAGAAATGTCCTCTGGTCTGATGAAACAAAAATAGAATTGTTAGGCCATAATGACCACGTTATGTTTGGAAGGAAAAGGGGGAGGCTTGCAAGCCGTAGAACACCATCCTAACTGTGAAGCACGAGGGTGGCAGCATCATGTTGTGGGGGTGCTTTGCTGCAGGACGGACTGTTGCACTTCACAAAATAGATGGCATCATGAGGAAAATTATGGGAAATTATGTGGATATATTGAAGCAACATCTCAAGACATCAGTCAGGAAGTTAAAGCTTGGTCGCAAATGGGTCTACCAAATGGACAATGACCCCAAGCATACTTCCAAGTTGCAAAGTCAAGGTATTGGAGTGGCCATCACAAAGCCCTGACCTCAATCCTATAGAAAATTTGTGGGCAGAACTGAAAAAGTGTGTGCGAGCAAGGAGGGACAACAAACCTGACTCAGTTACACCAGCTCTGTCAGGAGGAATGGGCCAAAATTCACCCAACTTATTGTGGGAAGCTTGTGGAAGACTACCCGAAACATTTGAACCAAGTTAAACAATTTCAAGGCAATGCTACCAAATACTAATTGAGTGTATGTAAACTTCTGAGCCTCTAGGAATGTGATTAAATAAATAAAAGCTGAAATAAATCATTATCTCTACTATTATTCTGACATTTCACATTCTTAAAATAAAGTGATGATCCTAACTGATCTAAGACAGGGAATTTTAACTAAGTTTAAATGTCAGGAATTGTGAAAAACTGAGTTTAAATGTATTTTACTAAGATGTATGTAAACTTCTGACTTCAACTGTACATCTACTGTAGGCTACATATTGAACTTCAATCATCTCAGGACTGTGGCACAATATAATAATCTATGGTAAGATCAGAATTGCCATCATAATCATTGGCCTGTACAGAGAATTAAGTCAAAACTACAAGTCCAAATCCACATCTCCATAATTTGCTTAGGAAAGAACCGATTTAGCAAACTCGCTACTGCAGGACAGCAACACAAGCAGACCAGAAGTCTGACAATGATGACGTTTTGCTTAGGATGTGATTTGATTGGTGTGAAGCCAAATCCAAACTGGCCTTCCTTGGTTGGCATTTTGCTGTGCCGGGACAACCCACAGTTGAGCTCAGCTCAATGCTGATTGGCTAATTATTTTATAAAAATGTTATCAAGGGAGGCCAAACGCTTGCTGGCATCAATCAATCAAATGCTACGGCAGCAACATGTTATACTCTTATTCCAGACAGCATCAGATACATGGGCTACACATACTAAGACAGAGGAGCGCTGTATCCCTCGCTCTGATTTCTCCGGTGAGATTCAGCCACTTGCGAATGGGAAAATTGTGAAACAGAGAGACGAAAGATAAATAAATTAAAATAATTTATCGGTCCCATGTATACACACGCTACTGGTAAAGGCAAGATGTTATCCAGAGCAAAGGAACTGATGGGATATGAAGCAGCCAGATTCCAGCTCAAATCAATTGCGTCTCAACTGTGTCTCGTGTGTGTGTGTGTGTGTGTGTGTGTGTGTGTGTGTGTGTGTGTGTGTGTGTGTGTGTGTGTGTGTGTGTGTGTGTGTGTGTGTGTGTGTGTGTGTGTGTGTGTGTGTGTGTGTGTGTGTGTGTGTGTGTGTGTGTGTGTGTGTGAGAGAGAGAGAAGGCGGGAGAGGAGAGGAAATGGGAGGAGTGGGCGGGGAGAGGTGGAGACAGAGTTATTACTACTCGTTGAGATGGGAGGTGGAAGCCGCATAGTAAATACAAAATACTTCATCTACCCTATTGATCTATTCTAGTTGTTCTAGATTCTGGCACTAGTGCAAAGCCATTAGATTTCTTGACAGGATGACACACACTGTTACTCACACTGTAACAATAAGAAGTTACTTCTGAGAAGGTGGTTAAGTGTTTATCTAATACTTCATGGTCTGTGTCTACACTGCTCTGATTGTAAGATCAGTTGATGCCAGATTCCTTCATGACAAGCCAACAGAGAAGCCACATATGGTCACAATCCTTCTCTGAAAAGGATAAATAATTAAACACGGAGTGTTTTCTGACACCTCTATCCTCTTCTGAAGGTGTGGAAAAATCTGCTTTGGTATGTGCAGTCCTGCCAAAGAGCGGCAAGGTTGAATTCCCTCAATCGCGGGCGTTTGTGTTCATTAAAAAAATTAAAAAATAGACATCACCCTGCCGGCACCTGTCAAACCATCAGAGAGAAAGGTCAAAAACCTCAGCTCACTTTATCTCCATGGCAACATTTGTCAATAGTCAAATACCACAAAGTTTCTCATAGCAAACTAGGCTTTATTACAGACACTAGTTTCAGCACATGTCACTGTATTAGAAAGTATGCCGTTCCTCTTGGATGTCTCGTAGATCCACCTTGCTTGTGGAATGGATGAATTGGTGCCTCTGAGACAGTCCAGATGGCTGTTTGAGGTCCTTGATCTTGTGTTTATATTTCATTGTGTTTGTGTTTTTTTGCTTGCTTATACAGTATATTAACTATGCATTTTGATGATGTTTTGTAACTTTCTCGAGGCCGTTGCTGTAAAGGAGAATGCATTCTCAGTCAACTCACCTGGTAAAATACGGAACAAATAAATGAAGGTACCAGCGGGGCTGTCTGTCCATCAGCTCCACCGCTTTAAAAGGACAAGGAACATTAGGGAAGCTCGGCATTACACCTCTATTCTCACACCGTGGCTCTGCTCTGTGGGTCAACGGTGGCCAGGCCACTGGTCGACATCACACCCCTGTTCTCACACCGTGGCTCAGTGGTGGCCAGGCCACTGGTCGACATCACACCCCTGTTCTCACACTGTGGCTCTGCTCTGTGGGTCAGTGGTGGCCAGGTCACTGGACGACATCACACCCCTGTTCTCACACCGTGGCTCTGCTCTGTGGGTCAGTGGTGGCCAGGCCACTGGTCGACATCAAACCCCTGTTCTCACACTGTGGCTCTGCTCTGTGGGTTAGTGGTGGCCAGGTCACTGGACGGCATCACACCCCTGTTCTCACACCTTGGCTCTGCTCTGTGGGTCAGTGGTGGCCAGGTCACTGGTCGACATCACACCCCTGTTCTCACACCTTGGCTCTGCTCTGTGGGTCAGTGGTGGCCAGGTCACTGGTCGACATCACACCCCTGTTCCCACACCGTGGCTCTGCTCTGTGGGTCAGTGGTGGCCAGGTCACTGGTCGACATCACACCCCTGTTCTCACACTGTGTCTCTGCTCTGTGGGTCAGCTGAGCTCATACAGCTAACCGCTTACAGAAGCGGTGTAGTGGTTCACAGCCTCTCGCCCTTTTATATGGATGACGGTGAGAACCCATCATCCCATCGCCAAATCCCTTTCGCAGCCTTACAGATCGAGGATCAAACACAGATCTTCCTCAGGGGTATTTAGCAAATGTTCTCTGTTACAAGAGCTGGGGAACACAAATGATCTGAGGATGGTTAAACAGATGTTAAAGATTTGAGTTCTTTAAAGTGCTCACTCGGGACGCATCTCTGCAGGTCTGCCCCATCCCCAAACGTGTCTGTATCCCTGATGAATGCATTCCTCTTGGGCTGAAACACTTTAGACATGGGCATTCCCCATGTTCATTGCAGCTGAGCACCAAATGACTTTGTTTAATCATTCTCTCTTTCAGCGTTTTTATTAATGGGCCTATATTACAAGTAATTCTGGATTGTTAGACATCAGAGATTTGATGTTATATCCATAAAAGCCGCAGGATGCCAGTCCTCCAGAGCCAGAAATAACAATTCCCTGCCCTATAATGTCTGACAGAAAATTGTGTCTGTTAATGTCATGACATCTACTGCTTCCTATTTAAGCAAGACCTGCTCGCATTGTGGTCATCATCTCACATATCTTATATTTAACAGTCTTAAATGTCATTGATACATTTATCTGTAGTCTAAGACCAGGTTGCTGGGTGCCTCAGTGACCAAAAGCTGAGTGAACAATCGACTGCAGCCTTTCCAATGGGCGTGTCTCACAAAGACATTTCCTTCATACTGTTGTTGTTACACAACATGACCAAAAGTATGTGGACACCTGCTCATCAAACATCACATTCCTAAATCATGGACATTGATATGGAGTTGCTTCCCCTTTGCTGCTTAAACAGCCTCCAAACTTCTGGGAAGGCTTTCCGCTAGATGTTGGAACATTGCTGCGGGAACTTGCTTCCATTCAGTCACAAGAGCAGGAGTGAGATCGGGCACTGATGTCAGGCGATTAGGTCTGGCTCGCAGTCGGCGTTCCAATTGATCCCAAAGGTGTTCCATAGGGTTGAGGTCATGGCTCTGCACAGTCCAGTCAAGTACTTCCACACCGATGTCGACAAACCATTTCTGTATGCTTTGTGCACGGGGGCATTGTCATGCTGAAACAAGACATTGCCTTCCCCAAACTGTTGCCACAAAGTTGGAAGAAGCACAGAATCATCTAGAATGTCATTGTGTGCTGTAGCGTTAAGATTTCCCTTCACTGGAACTAAAGGGCCTAGCCCGAACAATGAAAAAAAGCCCCAGACCATTATTCCTCCTCCACCAAACTTTACAGTTGGTAGCGTTCTCTTGAAATCTGCTGAACCCAAATGTGTTTGTCAGACTCCCAGATGGTAGCGTGATTCATCACTCCAGAGACTGCATTTCCACTGCTCTGGAGTCCAATGGCGGTGAGCTTTACACCACTCCAGTTGACGCTTGGCATTGCGCATGGTGATCTTAGGCTTCTGTGCAGCTGATCAGCCATGGAAACCCATTTCATGAAGCTCCCAACGAACAGTTATTGTGCTGACGTTGCTTACAGAGGCAGTTTGGAACTCGGTAGTGAGTGTTACAACTGAGGACATATGATTTTTGCGCGCTACACGCTTCAGCACTTAGCGGTCCCATTCTGTGAGCTTGTTTGGCCTACCACTTCGTGGCTGAGCCGTTGTTGCTCCTAGACTTTTCCACTTCACCATAACAGCACTTACAATTGACCAGAGCAGCTCTAGCAGGCCAGAAATTACACAAACTGACTTGTTGAAAGGTGGCATCCTATGATGGTGCCACATTGAAAGTCACTGAGCTTTTCAGTAAGGCCATTCTACTGCCAATGTTTGTCTATGGAGATTACATGGCTGTGTGCTCAATTTTATACACATGTCAGCAACGGGTATGGTTGAAATGGCCAAATCCACTAATTTGAAGGGGTGTCCACATACTTTTGTAAATATAGTGTACCTCATGCCTGAAAGGAAAAAGGCTGCACCACAAACAAATGATTAATATCCTGAAAACAAACTCTCGCAAATGAGGAGGACAGAGATCCACATTAAGGGCTATAAACAGACAGTGTCACTGTCACTGGACTGCAAGCAGGCAAGAAGTTAAACTATCGTCCTCTCCCTTGTCTGAGCTGGTGCCCCCACAGATTTCAGGGCCTCTTTTGACAATACCATGTGGACTGGAATTCTCCTCTATGCCATGTTTCATTCTAGCCCTGTACTGTTAACCTCATATAACCATTTGGATCTTGCCAGCTCACATTCTGTTTTGCTACACAGATGTAAGCTCGCAAAATCAGGATGGTTGTACGAGGCTACTTTTCTATAACTGTGGCATTTTATCATTTACTTTCTATGAATATATGGGAATTTTAAAATGCCTTCAGAAAGTATTCAAAATATATTTAATCCATTTTAAAAATTCAGGATGTAACACAACAAATGTGGAAAAAGTCAAGGCGTGTGAATACTTTCTGAAGGCATTGTAGATATTCTCTCTCCTCATTATTCATAAAGTTGACAATTCGGTACCCACCAAGCCACCAGCGGTTTGTGTTACCACTTTGAAGATGGCCAGAGACACCACACCTCCACGGGGGCAGCAGCTTCAGTCTGGGCTGTCTACTCCTGTTCACACACAGGCTGGGGGGCTGAAATGGCACTTACCATCTGACAGCTTTGACTTTGCAACCCCTAAATCTAACAGTCCAGGACATTCAGAAGAGGAGCACACTAGTGGGAGGTACAGGGGACTCTGATAGGCCATGTAAATCAAAAGTGAACCACATTTAGTCACTTCTAACTGCAAGTTGAGGCAACTTCATTAAGATTTGTATTAATGTGATACTGTGATATTAGTGCTGCGGTCGCAGGACTCCAGGAGAAGACAGCAGAGATGGAACTGACTTTAATAGCTGACTAGGCAAGGTCAACATGGCCTTTCAACAGCTTGGCTCCTCTAAAGCCTATACAAGTTGATGGGCTGAATCATGACAGGGGCAGAGAGAGGTGTTTGCCAATTAAGGACATATCATCTCCAAGAGCAAGAACGACTCCTCATGAAATAGGCATGGTTAGTGTATGAGGCTAAACAAAAACAATTTGGTTTCATATGAATGTGATAAGCATATGGGATGCTGCAGTGGCAACGGGGCGGAATGGTCTAAGTCTGCTCCTTGGGCTGTATAATCCACTTCAAAGCAATGTTTACGCTCCTTCTGGCGAGAGCAGACAGGGAGACACTGACTCATGCGTGATGAGGAGGAGTCCTGGCCAAGAAACATCTTGTGTTTGACTAAGCATCATATGGATGGCTAACAAACAACATTGACTCAATAGATATTTTCAGAAATCCATTGACAGTTCATTTATATGCAACTGTCAACTAAAGAAAGGGTAAGTCCTATAATGCCCTCCCAACTACATATATGTGTTCAAATAAAGCACGATTGGGCAATTTCTTCTAAGATATTGCTGTATCTGCAATATTTGACACCCATTTATCAAAATCTGCAAACTGTACAATACAGAAATGAACAGCTCTGCGGATACAG
Source organism: Oncorhynchus masou masou (assembly GCF_036934945.1). Taxonomy (NCBI): domain Eukaryota; kingdom Metazoa; phylum Chordata; class Actinopteri; order Salmoniformes; family Salmonidae; genus Oncorhynchus; species Oncorhynchus masou. Next base: position 19,362,375 of record NC_088219.1, read on the forward strand.
TAATTCCCATAGAACTAATACATGGAATGTGAACACGATCCAGTTAAGCATTGGCTCATATTATGTTTCAAAAAGGGCACAAGTGGGGAAGATGCCACAAATGTATTTATATTTCACAATCCATTATCTAATAGCTGTATGACAATACAAACTGGAATTACATAGCAGACAAGCAACCTTCATATATATATTTTTTAATTTATCCATTATTTTACCAGGTAAGTTGACTGAGAACACATTCTCATTTACAGCAACAACCTGGGGAATAGTTGCAGGGGAGAGGAGGGGGATGAATGAGCCAATTGCAAACTGGGGATTATTAGGTGACCATGACGGTTTGAGGGTCAGATTGGGAATTTAGCCAGGACACCGGGGTTAACACCCCTACTCTTACGATAAGTGCCATGGGATCTTTAATGACCTCAGATAGTCTGGACACCCGTTGAACGTCCCATCCGAAAGATGGATGTCCCCTATCTCTGCCCTAGGGCATTGGGATATTTTTTAGACCAGAGGAAAGAGTGTTTCTTACTGGCCCTCCAACACCACTTCCAGCAGTATTTGTCCACCCATCCAGGGACTGACCAGGACCAACCTGTTGGCATATACAGTGGGGAGAACAAGTATTTGATAACCTGCAAAATCGGCAGTGTTTCCTACTTACAACGCATGTAGAGGTCTGTGATTTTTATCATAGGTACACTTCAACTGTGAGAGACGGAATCTAAAACAAAAATCCAGAAAATCACATTGTATGATTTTTAAGTAATTAACTAGCATTCTATTGCATGACATAAGTATTTGATCACCTACCAACCAGTAAGAATTCTGGCTCTCACAGACCTGTTAGTTTTTCTTTAAGAAGCCCTCATGTTCTCCACTCATTACCTGTATTAACTGCACCTGTTTGAACTCGTTACCTGTATAAAAGACACCTGTCCACACACTTAATCAAACAGACTCCAACCTCTCCACAATGGGCAAGACCAGAGAGCTGTGTAAAAACATCAGGGATCAAATTGTAGACCTGCACAAGGCTGGGATGGGCTACAGGACAATAGGCAAGCAGCTTGGTGAGAAGGCAACAACTGTTGGCGCAATTATTCGAAAATGGAAGAAGTTCAATATGACAGTCAATCACCCTCGGTCTGGGGCTCCATGCAAGATCTCACCTCCTGGGGCAGCAATGATCATGAGGAAGGTGTGGGATCAGCCCAGAACTACACGGCAGGACCTGGTCAATGACCTGAAGAGAACTGGGACCACAGTCTCAAAGAAAACCATTAGTAACACACTACGCCGTCATGGATTAAAATCCTGCAGCGCACGCAAGGTCCCCCTGCTCAAGCCAGCACATGTACAGGCCCGTCTGAAGTTTGCCAATGTCCATCTGGATGATCCAGAGGAGGAATGGGAGAAGGTCATGTGGTCTGATGAGACAAAAATAGAGCGTTTTGGTCTAAACTCCACTCGGCATGTTTGGAGGAAGAAGAAGGATGAGTTCAACCCCAAGAACACCATCCCAACCGTGAAGCATGGAGGTGGAAACATCATTCTTTGGGGATGCTTTTCTGCAAAGGGGACAGGATGACTGCACCGTATTGAGGGGAGGATGGATGGGGCCATGTATCGTGAGATCTTGGCCAACAACCTCCTTCCCTCAGTAAGAGCATTGGAGATGGGTCGTGTCTGGGTCTTCCAGCATGACAACGACCCGAAACACACAGCCAAAGCAACTAAGGAGTGGCTCCGTAAGAAGCACCTCAAGGTCCTGGAGTGGCCTAACCAGACCTGAACCCAATAGAAAATCTTTGGAGGGAGCTGAAAGTCCGTATTGCCCAGCGACAGCCCCGAAACCTGAAGGATCTGTAGAAGGTCTGTATGGAGGAGTGGGCCAAAATCCCTGCTGCAGTGTGCGCAAATCTGGTGAAGAACTACAGGAAACGTATGATCTCTGTAATTGCAAACAAAGGTTTCTGTACCAAATATTAAGTTCTGCTTTTCTGATGTATCAAATACTTATGTCATGCAATAAAATGCTCATTAATTACTTAAAAATCATACAATGTGATTTTCTGGATTTTTGTTTTAGATTCCGTCACTCACAGTTGAAGTGTACCTATGATAAAAAAAAATTATAGACCTCTACATGCTTTGTGAGTAGGAAAACCTGCAAAATCGGCAGTGTATCAAATACTTGTTCTCCCAGCTGTATGTACATACTGGTGCGAGAGAGAAAAGACATTTAACTATTTGGAATGACCCCAAACAGGCACTCGCAACGGACAATAGGACAACGGTGAAAGCTGCAATATTGTGTACCATATTGAAATTCAACCCTGTCTATCTATCCAGATACACATCTCAAGCCTCCACACACACACACTCAGCTAAATAGCTAGATTTGTGAAGATAAAATACTTTTAGAATAATTATGCAAATTAGTGTGACTGTACAATTAGTCTTTCTAGAGACCTGCAGGATACTTCAACAGCCTCTGCACAGATCATTACAACAGTACATGAAATACACACTTTACTTTTCCCATTACAATGGAAAGCAGATGTTCAACTTGGGATAGAAGTTTTCCTCCCATGAAAAATCTGTCTTAGAGCATTAAGGGTTCCTGCTATAGACCAATCGCTACTTCAGCACACCAACTGCACTCAAAGCAATGTCGTATTACATCATATACAGCCCACCTTTTCCACTACTTGGGCAAAACCTTGACTTTTATATCAAATCAAATTGTATTTCTCACATGCTTCGTAAACAACAGGTGTAGACTAACAGTGAAATGCTTACAGGCCTTTCCCAACAATGCCGAAAGAAAACAATAACGGAAATAACAGAAAAATGGAAAACTTATAACACAAGAAATAAATACACAATGAGTAATGATAACTTGGCTATATACACGGGTAAGGGGATACCTAATCAGTTGCACAACTGAATGCATTCAACCGAAATGTGTCTTCCAACTCCTCAGAATCAGAGAGGTGCAGGGGGCTGCCTTAAATAGACACCCATGAAGCAGTTATTGGGGGTTAACTCAATGAAATGTATTTATAAAGCCCTTTTATACATCAGCCAATGTCACAAAGTGCTATACAGAAACCCAGCCTAAAGCAATGCAGAAGCCTTACTCAAGAGCAGAACGGCAGATTTTTTTCTACCTTGCCAACTCTGGGTTTTGAACCATCAACCTCTCAGTTTCTGGTCCAATGTTCTTAACCGCTAGGCTACCTATCGCCCCCAAAAAAGTATGTATTCGATCATTTGCCATTACATATTGTTTTGGCAGGCACTGTCAAGAATATTGTTCAAACCACCAGCAATAATTGGAGGTTGAACTGCAAGAACTGAAGATGCTGCACTTGCCTCTTCCTGTACCAGTACAAAGTAGATGTGCAGGGGTACGAGGTAATCGAGGTAGATATGTACATATAGGTAGGGATAAAGTGATAGATATTGAACAGTAACAGTAGCATATGTGATGAGTCAAAAGAGTGCAAAGAGGGTCAATGCAGATCGTCCGGGTAGCTATTGGTTAACTATTTGACTAACTATTTAGCAGGCTTATAGCTTGGGAGTAGAAGCTACTCAGGGTCCTGTTGGGTCAAGACTTGGTGCATTGGTACTGGTTGCCGTGCGGTAGCAGAGAAAACAGTCTATTACTTGGGTGGCTGTTATACAATATGTTGCTGCTCTGATCATTCTTAAATCGGCGTATTCATTTTTAACATATTGAGACAGCAGCACGCTATTGAGACACGATGGGGTAAATGGGGCAAAGCAAACATCTCACAATAGAATCATGTGATTCACGACAAAGAAGGAAAGTGAACAAACCAAAATTATGAGAAAAATATGCAGCGAGTGATTAGGCCAATGATAGTTGTTGTTGTGAACAGGAGATGACAGGGACGATGGGGATAATTCTACTACAGTACCTGCTATGGTTTACATCTCCACTCACTGGAGACACTAATACTTGGGATTTACATACACTATCAGTCTGTGTCCTACTAACAAAGCCATGGTGGAGGAAACACTACAAAAGAGATCCATACTGCAGTGAGGAGCCATTTTAGAAAATAACTATGCTTTATGGTAAAGTAATGATTCTCTGCAGTCAGGTGCAGTATCCTCACTTCACATTTTCCTATAACAACATTTGACTGTTTCCTCTGTAAGAGTTATTAGACAGTGAGATGGAGAAAGCCTTGGGGTACAGAGGAGGAATCAGAAATTGCTATGTTTGCTCAAGACAAGGAGAGGAAGGAGCAGAAAGAAATCTCATTATAAGTAGCGTTTTCAGTGCCTAAGTGCCCAATGGATCATACTCCAGCAGCACTAGACTAGCTTTAACTGCAGCATTTCTCCCCCAGCAAATGCAGTGGCTGCTCTTCCTCAGAAACACTAGCAGTCAAGCATACCACAGATAACATTGCTACATTCCACACTTAACTTATTTATTGATGCTTTTGATTTATTGATTTTTCTATTATGTCACAGGAGTTAGGGACACTGTAAAAGCATGCTGTCTAATAGGGCATGTTGGTACATGTAAACGGTGATGAGGTGTGATAATCTGATAATACTAATTAGACATATTGTTGCAGTGATATTCTTGAGGATGTTTTTACATGAACCACTACACACATGTTGTTCCTGTCCTGAGAAATGAAAATGATACTGTTTCTCAACTAAGATGAACCTACACAAATTAATGGAAGTCTTGAAATATACAGCAGTTGTGTAGTTCGTTAGCCATTTGATGGTTACTCGAACATCCAAACAACCCACACAATTAACATCCCAATAGTAGTGAAGACAGGCAAATACCAGTGTTTCCCCTATATGCACTGCAAAATGCACTATAATGTATTGTAGATGTAAAATGTATGCCCCAGGAAAACCCCAACCAGTCACGGAAACGTGCTGAAAAGAAGATGGAGAACAAGCTATGACGGAAAAATAGTGGATTTTTGGTGCAGACAGACTTTGCCTGTCTTCACTGCTATTGGGATGTTAATTATGTGGGTTGTTTGGATGTTCCAGTAACCATCAAAAGGCTAACGAACTACACAACTCCTGTATATTTCAAGACTTCAAACAGAGCAAAAATAATATTTGCAATATTTTTCAAAAGGATACGATACAATATATCTTCAAAAACAATAATCAGGATATGTAACTGTATCGAATTTTCCAACATCCCTACTGCTTGCTTGCCTGCCTGCCTGCGAAGGGACGACAGCATGATGGATTGGGGGCAAGAGGCTGGTGGGTTAATGCTCTTTTCCTCAAATGTCCAAAAGCACATTTATGAAATGCTCACTCAGTCAGGCGTCCATAGAGGACGGTCTCTACAGAACTGGTGGTGTAACATAACGTGGTAAACACGAGCCTCACTAGGGGGAAATCACTGTACTGGTGCTTGGACTGCACGGCTGACACCGGACCCATAGAGACCTTGCAAGAAGAACTGTAGAATGGAAATTATAAGTTGCTCATTTGAAGCAACTTCGTGAGTACAACATCTCTGTATTTTAGGTTGGTTGTTAGTACTGTTGAATCATACCTGCATCTCTCAGCACCGTTCATTGTTACAAATCCTGAATAACCTACATGCTAACTTAGAAACGGAAGTAAGAGAGGCAGACCTTTGCATACTGTATGCCCTCCCATGCTGAGCTGGAGAGAGAGAGAGAGGATGCAGGGAACTAAAGATCTGGAGAGCATAAAGCAACCGTCAGTCAGTACTCATTCCGTTCCAGAACTGTCATGGCCAGGTCTTATGGATGAGTTGGAAGAGTAGGAGTCACCAATGGGGAGAGTATGAGACAAGCTTCTTAGGATCTGCTGGGACTCCCAGCCTATCAATACCATCAAGCACCTGTCCCAAGACTGTTCCTGAGATGCCCTGTAAAGGAACATGACAAGTACTCTCTCCAGACATTTGTTCTTGGTGCCCCAGCACTGAATCATGCCTGGCCCACTGGCCCTCCCAACATTCATTTCTTATAGATTTGTTCTTGCATCTGAAAAATGTGTTGAAACATTGATGGTCCCACTCCGAGTAACAACTTTGGGATTGGAATGACTGTTCCAATGCAGATGTATACGACTGCAGATGTTCTAATCAGGAAATCTATCATTTGAATAAGGCACAAATTGAATAAATGTCCCACCTGCCGTTTCTCTTCATTGACTTCCAAGATAATATTACCATCTAGTTAATATTTCTATTTTGATCACTTTCCGTCTTTTTAAAGCCACTATTCTGACAGACTGTTTGAAATCAGACTCAGAGTTAGCTCTCCTCAAAGCATGAGATTTAAATGATGAAACGGATGTTGATGAATAAATCACACCGACAAATGGACCTCTCTCTGTCTGTAAGAGAGAAAATACGAGTTGAAGAAGAAGTGAACTCGGTTGAATTCCTTTCCCGTAGTTGGAGGGAAGATCCGAGTTACGAGGCTGAAGTTGTCGGCTCTTGGATAACAAGATGTACAGTGAGCACAGGCATGCAGAGAGAGAGAGATGTAGAGAAGAGTTGAACGGAGAAAAGGCCCAGGTCTCTACTAATCACATTGAGCCCTTAAGCCCAAAGTGGATGGTGGGTTAGAGCGTTGAGTCCCTCAAAGACAGAACCAGGTCATTCTTAGAGAGAGAGCGTGAAGCCAGGAGAATATCCTTAAGCCAAAGCTGTGACATCATGCCTTCATATTTGACTTTGAATAATTTTCATAACAACTGTTTGTAACTATTTTCCCCCCTTCTAAAATGCAACACTGCTTGATAAAATACAGTAAATCTAAGAGCCTGTACATCGACATGACAGACAAATTAGGGCTTAACTGTTCAATGCTATCTGTGTGAAAACAACTAGAGCGTATCATGTCCATCAGGACACCATCTCACTGTGTTGTACTGGAAATAAACCCCCACTGTCATCCGATCTATTGGCCAACATGCAATCATTGGAAAATAAAATCGATGACCTACGGTCAAGATGAAACTACCAACGGGACATTAAAAATCATAATATCTTGTTTCACTGAGTCGTGGCTGAAAGATGACATGAAAAACATACAGCTGGCAGGTTATACACCGTTTCAGCAGGATAGAACAGCAGCCTCTGGTAAGACAAGGGGTGGTGGTCTAAGTATATTTGTAAACAAAAGCTGGTGCACAACATCCAAGGTTTTGCTCACCTGAGGTAGAGTATCTCATGATAAGCTGTACACCACACAATCTACCTAGAGAGTTTATCTATATTCTTCGTAGCTGTCTATTTACCGCCACAAACCGATGCTGGCACTAAGACCACAATCAATGACCTGTCTACTGCCATAAGCAAACAGGAAAACACTCATCCAGAGGCGACGCTACTAGTGGCCGGGGACTAATGCAGGGAAACATAAATCCATTTTTACCTCATTTCTACCAGCATGTTAAATATGCAACTAGAAGGAAAAAAACTCTAGACCACCTTTACTCCACACAGAGACGTGTTCAAACAGGCAAATCGTCAATACAGGACTAAGATCGAATCGTACTAGACCGGCACTGACGCTCGTCAGATGTGGCAAGGCTTGCAAACTATTACAGACTACAAAGGGAACCACAACTGAGAGCTGCCCAGTGACATGAGCCTACAAAACGAGCTAAAGAACTTCTATGCTCGCTTTGAGGCAAGTAACACTGAAACATGCATTCCGGATGACTGTGTGGTCATGCTCTCCGCAGCCGATGTGAGTGAGCCCTTTAAACAGGTCAACATTCACAAGGCCACAGGGCAAGATGGATTACCAGGATGTGTACTCCGAGCATGCCCTGACCACCTGGCAAGTGTCTTCAATGACATGTTCAACCTCTCCTTCTCTGAGTCTGTAATACCAACATGTTTCAGGCAGACCACCATAGTGTTCTTGGGTACAGGGACTAAGGTAACCTGCCTAAATGACTACCGACCAATAGCACTCACATCTGTAGCCATGAAGTGCTTTGAAAGGCTGGTCTTGGCTCACATCAATTCCATTATCCCAGAAACCCTAGACCCACTCCAATTTGTATACCACCCCAACAGATCCACAGATGATGCCATCTCTATTGCATTCCACACTGCCCTTTCACACCTGGACAAAAGGAACACCTATGTGAGAATACTATTCATTAACTACAGCTTAGCATTCAACACCATAGTGCCCTCAAAGCTCATCACTAAGCTAAGGACCCAGGGACCAAACACCTCTCCCTTCAACTGGATTCTGGTCTTCCTGACGGGCCTCTCCCATGTGGTAAGGGAAGGTAACAACACATCCACCACACTGATCCTCAATACAGGGGACCCTGAGGGGTGCGTGCTCAGTCCCCTCCTGTAGTCCCTATTCCCTCATGACTGCACAGCCAGGCATCACTCCAACACCATCATTAAGTTTGATCATCTACAACGACAAGACAGCTTATAGGGAGGAGGTCAGAGACCTGGCCGTGTGGTGCCAGGACAACAACCTCTTCAACAACGTGATCAAGACAAAGGAGATGATTGTGGACTACAGGAAAAGGAGGACCGAGCACATCCCCATTCTCATTGACGTGGCTGTAGTGGAGCAGGTTGAGAGCTTCAACCTAACATGGTCCGAGCACACCAAGACAGTCGTGAAGAGGGCACGACAAAACCTATTCCCCCTCAGGAGACTGAAAAGATTTGGCATGGGTCCTCAGATCCTCAAAAGGTTCTACAGCTGCACCATCGAGAGCATCCTGACTGGTTGCATCACTACCTGGTATGGCAACTGCTCGGCCTCCAAACACAAGGCACTACAGAGGGTAGTGCGTACGGCCCAGTAAATCACTGGGGCCAAGCTTCCTGCCATCCAGGACCTCTATACCAGGCGGTGTCAGAGGAAGGCCCTAAAAATGGTCAAAGTCTCCAGCCACCCTAGTCATAGACTGTTCTCTCTGCTACCGCACAGCAAGCGGTACCAGAGCACTAAGTCTAGGTCCAAGAGGCATCTAAACAGCTTCTACCCCCAAGCCATAAGACTCCTGAACATCTAATCAAATGGCCACCCAGACTATTTGCATTGCCCCCTTCCCCCCTCTTTTTTACGCTGCTGCTGCGCTCTGTTATTACCTATGCATAGTCACTTTAATAACTCTACCTACATGTAGATATTACCTCAATTACCTTAACTAACCAGTGCCCCCGCACATTGACTCTGTACCGGTACCCCCTGTATATAGCCCCGCTATTGTTATTTTACTGCTGCTCTTTAATTATTATTATTTTTTATTTTTTGGGGTGGGTGGGGCTATTTTTCTGCATTGTTGGTTAAGGCCTTGTAAGTCAGCATTTCACTGTAAGGTCTAAACCTGTGGTATTCGGCGCATGTGACAAATACAATTAGATTTTATTTGATTTTATTTGAACTGTCATTCGACTTCTGGCTTTGAGAGACACGGTACGCTACATTGAAATATTCTGTGGGTTGCCCTGACCCTTATGGTGCTGGAGAAAAAAAGATAGAGACATACCTGCTGCTTAGTTAGTTAGTGATTAACTGATACTATGTGTATACCAAGCTGTTAGTAGACACACACACACACACACCAAGCTGTTGGTAGACACACACACACACAGGAAAAAAAAATACCTTGAAGCCATTGCGACACTTCACATTAGCAGTGTGCCAAAATGTGTTTACGTGACAGATGCAACTTTAGCCCTTCCAGGGAAAACACAGACTTCACATAATGCAATATCAACAACAGCAGCAGCAGCAGAGACCTAAACAATGCCATGGATCTCATTAGCACACCTGAACCTTCCCCTGCGTTAGGCAGACGTGTCACACTGCATGATTATATGCTAATTCAAGAAGCACAACAAACAAACTTTCCATGCAAACACTCTATGCATGGAAAGTGAATTGCTTCAATTGTGACTTCTCTGTCCAGCGCTGTAATAGACAATGTGTGCACGGTGAGGCAAACAAAACAGCTCGACAGAATATAAGGAATGACTGTTTGGTCTATGACCCTGCTCGCCTGGATGTTGACTTCTCATCTTCCTCCTCCTCATCTTCCTCCCCGTCCCCACCAGGGACATCTGCATCTCCAAAATGAGCCTATGGAGAAGAGAATTTGATGCATTCACTTGAAGGCTTCGAGTTGTTTACCATGACAACAGTGCCAAAGAGTAGAGATGGCTTCAATCCTTTGTACATGACTGGTAGATTATGTGGGTTACGCAGTTCAGTGCCCGAGCAAATAATGTAAAGCTCCAGTAGGAGGCTTCGAAGGTTACAAACAGTGTTCCGCACCCTAATACCCTACAGGTGGATCTTTCTAGAGAATCTGCCTTTGAGAAAGAAAGAGACAGAGAGAAAGAAAGAGCAACTCGGGTCTAACTCATTACCCCAAACTAACTCATCCCCGTAGCCTGTTGACTTTGTTCATATGCAGAATCCAGAGAAAGAAAACTCCACAGAGACCTCCCAAACATGCCACTTCAGTGGGATCAAGCTCGCTGAGTCATGACTCATGAGGGAGCAGTGAATAGTCACTGCGTCTCAGAGAAAAAGCTGACTCCCTTCACTGTCTATTCTCTCAAATACATCCTCCCATAATACCATATTGCCTGCTGGATCTGTAAATCTGAATGTCTTACTCCTCCACCACCTGGCTGTGCACTGTGACAGAGGCTCTTTGGCTCCATATGTCTGAGCAGATGAAGAAGCTGGCAGAGGAACGTCGTCTTTCCTGTGGTCACACTCAGAGTCCAGGTAGGAGGTCATTGTATTATGAGCCCTGTGTAATGCAGAGCGCAGGACAGAGAGATGGAGGGGGAACCCGCAGACACACAGGCTAGTCTGTGTCCAATGAAAGCATTTACACGATATATACAAAAGTATGTGGACACGCCTTCAAATTAGTGGATTTGGCAATTTCAGCCACAACTGTTGCTGACAGGTGTATAAAAATGAGCACAGAGCCATGCAATCTCCATAGCCAAACATTGGCAGTTGAACGGCCTTACTGAGAAGCTCAGTGACTTTCAACGTGGCACCGTCATAGGATGCCACCTTTCTAACAAGTCAGTTTGTCAAATTTCTGCCCTGCTAGAGTTGCCCCGGTCAACTGTAAGTGCTGCTATTGTGAAGTGGAAATGCCTAGGAGCAACAACGTCTCAGCCACAAAGTGGTAGGCCAAATAAGCTCACAGAACAGGACCGACTAGTGCTGAAGCGCATAAAATGCATCTGTCCTCGGTTGCAACACTCACTACCGAGTTCCAAAATGCCTCTGGAAGTAACGTCAGCACAATAACTGTATGTCGGGGCTTCATGAAATGGGTTTCCGTGGTCGAGCAGCCGCACACAAGCCTAAGATCACAATGCACAATGCCAAGCATTGGCTGGAGTGGTGTAAAGCTCACTGCCATGGGACTGGAGCAGTGGAAACACGTTCTCTGGAGTGGCAAATCACGCTTCACCATTTGGTGACAGACAAATCTGGGTGTGGAGGATGCTAGGAGTATGTTACCTGCCCCAATGCATATTGCCAACTGTAAAGTTTGGTGGAGGAGGAATAATGGTCTGGGGCTGTTTTTCAGGGTTTGGGCTAGTCACCATAGTTCCAGTGAAGGGAAATCTTAACTTAGAGCATACAATGATATTCTAGGCGATTCTGTTCTTCCAACTTTGTGGCAACAGTTTGAGGAAGGCCCTTTCCTGTTTCAGCATGACAATTCCTCAGTGCACAAAGCGAGGTCCATGCAGAAATTGTTTGTCGAGATTGGTGTGGAATAACTTGACTGGCCTGCACAGAGCACTGCCCTCAGCCCCATCGAACACCTTTGGCATGAATTGGAACCCAGACTGTGAGCCAGGCCTAATCGCCCAACATCAGTGCCCGACCTCACTAATGCTCATGTGGCTGAATGGAAGCAAGTCCCCTCAGCAATGTTCCAACATCTAGTGGAATGCCTTCCTAGAAGAGTGAAAGCTGTTATAGTAGCAAAGGGGGTTTTGGAATGAGATGTTCAACGAGCAGATGTCTACATACTTTTGGTCATTGAGTGTATGCCTTTGAAGCATTGCGGTCTAAGGCACTGCATCTCAGTGCTAGAGGTGTCACTACAGACCCTGGTTTGATCCCGGGGCTGCATCACAACCGGCCATGATTGGGAGTCCCATAGTGCGGCGCACAATTGGCCCGAGGTCGTCCAGGTTAGGGGAGGGTTAGGCAGGGGTAGGCCATCATTGCAAAATAAGAATTTATTCATACTTAACTGACTTGCCTAGTTATATTAAGGCTAAATGAAAAATGTATAAAAAATTGCAGGGGGTTTTCTTTCCAGAGAGGAGCCAACAACATGGGATGGCAAAGGAGCCTAAGAGTTGATGGGAGATGAAATTGTAAACGAAACCACTAAAGTCTGATGTATAGCATCTCTTTCTGTGATCTCATAAGGGAAGGGCTTCAAATAGCATCAGTCCACTCTATCCTTCAGACAATAAGAATGGAGTGGAGGAGGAAAAACTGGAGAAGGAGGAGGAGGAGGAAAGGAGGAAAGTGGAGGAGGAGGAAAGGAGGAAAGTGGAGGAGGAAAGGAGGAAAGTGGAGGAGGAGGAAAGAAGGAATGTGGAGGAGGAGGAAAGGAGGAAAGTGGAGGAGGAGGAAAGGAGGAAAGTGGAGGAGGAAAAGCTGGAGAAGGAGGAGGAGGAAAAGTGGAGGAGGAGGAAAAGCTGGAGAAGGAGGAGGAGGAAAAGCTGGAGAAGGAGGAGGAAAAGTGGAGGAGGAGGAAAGTGGAGGAGGAAAAGCTGATAAAGAAGTATATAGGCATACCGTTTTTCCAAACTGTTGAAACCTCCCCTCTGCTCTGCTGCAGAACAAGACAAATCTCTTAGGTTAGTGTTTGTATTCGGTGGCCTGTGGTCGAGGACAGGCCTGAGTCCTGCTCTGCAGCTGGACAGAAATGGGCGCTCTGGGTGTAGACCCTTTGGTGCTTGCCGACCCACTTTCTTCTGCCATTTTTGTAGCGCACTTAACCATCCATGTTCAGTACAGAAGACAGCACTCCATTATCTTCCCTTGAGAAACCTGTGAATTTGTTGTACTCAAAATCTTTCATGTGATTTTTCATTTGCACTGGACCATTTTGGGGCTTATTTAAGGCTTCAGTTTAGATTTTTATTAATTATTTCTGTTATAATTGTTTTACTTTAAACCCCCTTTCTCCCCCAATTTCGTGATATCCAGTTGGTATTTTTTTTACAGTCTTGGCCTATTTCTAACCCATTCAATATTGTTTTTTTTTACTAGACTGTGCAACACGCACACGCACACACAAGCACACACACAGTATATGAACTGCATCATTGCCTTTAGTCACAGTGAGCAGATACACGTAGGTCCTCTGAATCAAACATTTATGAGAGTGCTTCGATATGAAAACCTAAGGTTGCATTAGAATTTGATATGTTTTCTCTTGACTCATTTTCATCCCGCATTGAGATAATTTACTAATTTATTTTTTTTGTTTGTCGTTTATGGACAGTTTGGAGAACATGAACTAGGCTATTTGTTACACGTCGTCAGTGAATATACTAGTTGGTCATGGCGTTTGGTTTGAAAGAATTTGTCTATAGGCTAAATAACACCGATCTGAGTAACCCTCGATAACAGCAAATATTCTCGATATATTTCAAGGTTATTCGATATGTAGCCTACCTGTTCAGTGATGCTCTGCCGTTTCCAATAATTTGACCAAATCACAGGAGAAAAGGCTATCTGGCAAGTATGGATAGATTTAAAAGTATTACAAATAATAGAGATATGTTTTATTTATCGATACGAAAAGTAACATTAAAGCCTTCGGATTGGTGTCGCATTTCCCGTTAGAAGACAGTGTCCCGAGTAAGTCGATTCAACTGGCGCTTTCTGTAACATATACCGATGTAAGTGAATAAAAAGCGTACCGCACAAATAGTCCGCATGGTAAATGTGCAGTTTCCCACTTAAAACAAATGCACCTTTTAATGGAATGACAGCATCGCGTTCTCATCAGAACCATCTCAAAGCCGATGTATACACTTCCCTCTACTGCAGCTAAGGCAAGGGGAAACCTGTTAACTTAACGCAATTATGTGCACACCACAAACAGCAGGTTGTTGCTTGTGAATGAAACACTGCAGTATATCATATCGAGGATGGCGTTCAATGCCTGTCAATGATTAACATTGACATACACAAAACATTGGACAACAATTTACTGACAACCAGACACACAAAACACACATTCTCACCAGAAAACAACGTTTCTTCGCGCTCTTATTTTCTTCCGACTTTGGATTTTCGTTGCGTCAATGCGCGCTGTTTTGTTCCAACTGACTTCTACGGCAATTCTTATGTATGTCCACTGGATTTTGAAGGTTTTTTTGGTAGGGTGAAATTATGATAGGGAAAGTGCTGTCATCGTGGAAAGCCTGCCCTCTTCAAACTAACCTTCCCGCCCCCTCATTCTACCCCTCTCAGATTGGTGCTGGCTACCTACCAGCAAATCCCCCCCAAAACACTTTTTGCACACACTTAACTACCTTTGCAACCATACTTGTGCCCTAAATTAACATGAAAACAGTCACAAAACAGCTTTAAATGTCTGCTGCCCTATCTTCAGTGTTTTGTGGTGAGTAGCTAGCTACCATAATGTCATTCACCACTTTGTCTTATGCGTGATTAGGCAGGGGATGAAGATATTATTGGTTATAGCCTACATCAGTTTAGAAGCATCCACCAAACACTGCCTACAGTATGTCCTGTTGTAGCCCATCTACCTCATGTGGTCCAGACAGGCGGGCCCATCAGACAATGTTCTGCCTTGGCCCATGACTCAAATTGCTTCATTATGCACAACATCCAGTTAAGCTACACATGATGGAGCTAATTTGGCCAAAATAAAGAGAGCCATCTGCTTTTTACGTTGAAAGCTACAGTGCCCTTGACTTGTCTGTACTATTTAGCCCCTGTGTGTGTGTGTGTGTGTGTGTGTGTGTGTGTGTGTGTGTGTGTGTGTGTGTGTGTGTGTGTGTGTGTGTGTGTGTGTGTGTGTGTGTGTGTGTGTGTGTGTTGGTTTGAAACAGCTCTATGTCCTAAAGTCACAACAACACACAACCCTGTCAGTATCACAGAAGGGCTCCTCTCAGTGTTTTAACAGAGGTCCATTGCACAATAATTAACTTATTTGGCCTCCGCTGCATTTTTAGAAAGGGCTGAAGTCACTGCTATGGCGACAGTTTCAATCACCTGATTGTCTTCAGCTTGTTTTCAAACCTCACTATACTTGTTTTTCAACCCATTATGTTATTCTCTATGATTATACCAACGTACTAGCCTAAGTCCCATTATGAATTGCTTTGGTAGTGCCAGAGGAGGTGCATCAGGTACAAGGTTCATGATTTAGTGTGGAGTCATGGACAGCATACAGTATATAACTGTTAGCACATAGTACTACATCATAACACACGTGCACCTGTTGATCTGCCCGTCCCACCATACATAAATAACACATATACTGTTGCCAGATATTTTCCGAACACATTACTCCTACAGGTTTCCTTCATGTTTTATTGATGTCTCACTCATGTAGGCTGTGTGTGAACACAGCTGAGAAGACCACAGGAAATACAAAGACCTCAGAACACACCAAAGTAATCATCCTCTCCCTCATTGGTTTAGAACAGGTGGCGGCTTATAAGACATCTAAGAAGTCAACTTTTGTTTTCAGAGAGCGAAGTAAGGCAGCAAGCGGTTCACTGTACTCTGAGGGTTACAGCAGGGAGGTGTATAGGCCTCTGAGAATATTCCATGAGTAATTACTTAGTTAAAATGTCATTTCTATACACTTGAAGAGTGAATAAGTGAATCTGGGTTCAAATTCGAGTATATTAGTTTAACTATCTAGTTAATTAGCCAAATACTTGTATTGTAACTTGACAGAGCACTATTGTGTTGATATATCTACAGTATATGCATCCAGTGTGTATTTAAAGTAATTCAGTCATTATTATACTACAAACTGTTGAAACCCATCAGCTGTTTCTGAAATGTACTGTACCTGGCATTGAATTTGGTTCAGCAGTCTGATTGTGCTGACGTTCACCCAAGATGTGCTATTTCTCTCATACTATTTAGCAAACATTCTTTGTTTGAAGATCACTACCAGTGCAAATCAAAGAGAGTGTCATTGGAAGGAAAGAGATGCAGGCTTCCAAAAATAAAAGTTTCTCCTCCTACTAGGACATTGATTTGAAAGGCTTAATCAGTAGAATTTATGTGTTTGGTCTTGCTTCTCAGCATAATCTAAGGACAGCTGAAAAGCTATCTAGGACAGTAGGCTTCCAATAGGTATAGTGAACAAAAATATACATTTGACATGTAAGTAGTTGGTCCCATGTTTCATGAGTGGAAATAAAAGATCCCAAAAACTTTCCATACTCACAAAAAGCTTATTTCGCTCCAATTTTGTGCACAAATTTGTTTATATCCCTGTTAGTGAGCATTTCTCCTTTGCTAAAATAATCCATCCAACTAACAGGTGTGGCATATGTAGAAGTTGATTTAACAGCATGATCATTACACAGGTGTACATTGTGCTGGGGACAAGAAAAGGCCACTCTAAAATATGCAGTTTTTTCACACAACACAATGCCACAGATGTCTCATGTTTTGAGGGAGCGTGCAATTGGCATGCTGACTGCAGGAACGTCCACCAGAGCTGTTGCCAGAGCATTGAATGTTCATTTCTCTACCATAAGCCGCCTCCAACTTTGTTATAGAGAATTTGGCAGTACGTCCAACCGGCCTCACAACCACAGACCACATGTAACCACGCCAGCCTAGGACCTCCACATCCGGCTTTTTCACCTGCGGGATCATGTGTGATCAGCCACCCAGACAGCTGATGAAACTTGGTGAAGTGAAATGGAAAAAAAAAATGAAAAATATAAAAATACAAATTTAAACGGAATAGTGGTGAGTGCATATGTATTCACCCCCTTTGCTATGTATCCCTAAATAAGATCTGGTGCAACCAATTGCCTTCAAAATAAAGTCCACCTGTGTGCAATCTAAGTGTCACTTGATCTGTCACATGATCTCAGTGTAAATACCTGCTCTGAAAGGCCCCAGAGTCTGCAACACCACTAAGCAAGCGACACCATGAAGAGCTCCATGAAGCGGCACAATGAGCTCTCCAAACAGGCCAGGGACAAAGTTGTGGAGAAGTATAGATCAGGAATAGGTTATAAGAAAATACCCGAAACTTTGATCAACCCACGGAACACCATTAAATCCATTATTAAAAAATGGAAAGAATATGGCACCACAACAAACTTGCTAAGTGAGGGCCGCCCACCAAAACTCACGGACCAGGCAAGGAGGGCATTAATCAGAGAGGCAACAAAGAGACCAAAGACAACTCTGAAGCATTTGCAAAGCTTCACAGCGAAGATTGGATATCTGTCCATAGGACCACTTTAAGCGTAACACTCCTGGGCTGGGCTTAACGGAAGAGCGGCCAGAAAAAAGCAATTTCTTAAATAAAAAAGTAAGCAAACACGTTTGGTGTTCACCAAAAGGCATGTGAGAGACTCCCCAAATATATGGAAGGAAGTACTCTGGTCAGATGAGACTAAAATTGAACTTTTTGGCCATCAAGGAAAATGCTATGTCTGGTACAAACCCAACACCTCTCATCACACCGAGAACACCATCCCCACAGTGAAGCATGGTGGTGGCAGCAACATGCTGTGGGGATATTTTTCATCGGAATGGAGGAATGATGGATGGCGCTAAATACAGGGAATTTCTTGAGGGGAAACTGTTTCAGTCTCCAGAGATTTGAGACTGGGATGAAGGTTAACCTTCCAGCAGGACAATGACCCGAAGCCTACTGATAAAGCAACTCTCGAGTGGTTTAAGGGGAAACATTTAAATGTCTTGGAATGGCCTAGTCAAAGCCCAGACCTCAATCCAATTGAGAATCTGTTGTATGACTTGAAAATTGCTGTACACCACCAGAACCCATCCAACTTGAAGGAGCTGGAGCAGTTTTTCCTTGAAGAATGGGCAAAAATCCCAGTGGCTAGATGTGTCAAGCTTTTAGAGACATACCCCAAGAGACTTGTAGCTGCAATTGCTGCAATAGGTGGCTCTACAATAAAAAATATGTGGTTTCACAATAAAAAATATTTTGCATCTTCAAAGTGGTAGGCATTTTGTGTAAATAAAATGATACAACCCCCCCCAAAAATCTATTTAAATTATAGGATGTAAGGCAACAAAATAGGATAAATGCCAAGGGGGTGAATACTTTCACAAGGCACTGTATTTTGCATTACTTATCTCATATGTTTATACTGTACTATGCCGCTCTGACATTGTTCGTCCACATATTCTTAATTCCATTCCTTTACTTAGATGTGTGTGTACTGTGTGTATTGGGGTGAAATTGTTAGATATTACTGTACTGGTGGAGCTAGAAACACAAGCATTTTGCTACTCCCGCAATAACATCTGCTAAACACATGTATGTCACCAATAAAATTTGATTTGATTTGACTTCGAACAACCAACACACAGTAATCTCAGAACTTCTTTCACTAACATTTGTCATCATGCCAATGTGGTGTTCGTAGTCTGGCTGTGCCAATTACAAACAAGTGCCAAAATGTGTTATTTTTCACCTTTCCACCTACCAGAGATTTAACCTAATGCTGCCAGTTGCTTGGGGATTTCAAAAATGATGCTTTTACGTTGAGTAATGATTATCAGAGGGATTCTTTCAGGATGAACAGATGGGGAATTCATTTTGACAACAGCTGAGAAGTGATGTGATACCATGTTTTTCCCCCTTCGCAACAATTAAGATTCCTGATTAGACATAACGTAACATTAGCTAGCATTCTAGCCTAGCTGGACTAGGTAAATTAGCTAGTTTAAAGCCTTGTATTGAACTCTGAGAGCCATCAGCTAAAACATATAGATAGCTATCTTTTGGACACACACTGCCATTCAATTTTTGTATTTGTCAAGTTAGTCACTGCTAGACTGGTACAGTACCTTCAGCAGAATAAACATGTTTGTTAGTTTGTTCTATCTTTGACTAAAGTTAGCTAACATAAGCTAGCTAATATTAGCAAATAAGAGTAACTCAATCTGGTAGCCATCTATTCCACCGTTGTCTGGAAAACACTCCGCTACTAAAAATAGGATTGTTGATATAGCTAACTCACCCTGTGTTCACGTGTTGGTAGCAATGAGGAATGTGTATAAGTAGTCTCTGGTTGGTTAGTTGGTTCTCAGCTGGCTAGCAATCTTGCAGCCAATTTAGAGACGCTAGCTAACAGCAAGCTGACTATTGAAATGGCCATGTTAGGTGTGCTAAGCTAGCCAGTCTAATAGAGATCAATACAATTAGTGGGATGGATAAATTGTGTATTGCTGTGTGTTTTGTTGTACAAAATCTGATTCCACCAGTATGTGCTTCCAACCCCTAGCTCTGCACAAGGTGAAGGTAAGTTGTAAAAAAAAATGACAACCTGACAGCTAAGATAGCTCAATTTACATTAAGCATGACATAAACATGGGGTTACAGGTGGTTAGATGTAGCCTGATGATAAAAGAGTACCCTCCAGACCAGGTAATACATTTTAGTCTACCCCTTTTCTATTTTTAGCTTCTCTGTGTAAAACGCAGGTTATCTGCAGTCCCTCTACAGTGCCCTGCTGGAAAATACCCCAAAGCAGCAACATTTTGGGTACACTGGCATTCTATTTTAGCGCTTGACTATGCAGACTCTCATTGACGCACACGGGCAGTTTAGATGAAATGATTGAATAACATGTATGTGTACATTTATTTTGCAACACTCGCACATGTAAAGAGAGCGTTGTGGTCAGTATGTAAAACTTTTCACACCTTCTGCAGCATCCTAGCCCATTCACTTTGTTGACTGATCTTTCCTCTCAAAAGCAGCTCCCAATGTCCCTCTTTGTCCATAAACAATACACTGGTTTGTCTATAAACACTGCGGTCCCAATTGGTTGACACCTTTACCAAAGGCGTGTTTCCCTATCACAAAAAGTGTTAAATGGTAACAGCACAACCATGTCTTTCCAGGAGACGTGCAGTACCAGCAAATGTTCTGCAAGAGGTCCAAACAGTTGGTGGTTAACTTCTCTCGGGTTGGGGGCAGCATTTGGAATTTTGGATGAAAAGCATGCCCAAATTAAACTGCCTTCTACTCAGGCCCAGAAGATAGGATATGCATATAATTAGTAGATTTGGATAGAAAACACTCTAAAGTTTATGATTTGGCAGGTGAAAACCTGAGAAAAATCCATTCAGGAAGTAGGATTTTTTTGTGGTTGTTGTTTTCTAGTCAATGCCATTACAGCATCCATTGACTTAGGATTCAAATTGCAGTTCCTATGCCTTCCACTAGATGTCAACAGTCTTTCAAAAATGGTTTCAGGCTTGTATTCTAAAAAATGAGGGAGTAAGAGCAGTCTGAATGAGTAGACCCTGCCGTGTCACAGAGCTTTTTCATGCGCACGACCGAGAGAGTGCCTTTCTTGTTTACCTTTTATATTGACAACGTTATTGTCCGGTTGAAATATTATCAATTATTTAGGCTAAAAACAACATGAGGATTGAATATAAACATAATTTGAAATGTTTCTATGAACTTTACGGATACAATTAGGATTTTTTTGTCTGCCTGTTGTGACTGCTTTTGAGCCTGTGGATTACTGAAGAAAACACGCTAACAAAACTGAGGTTTTCGGATATAAAGAGAGACTTCATCAAACAAAAGGAGCATTTATTGAATAAATGAATGTCTTCTGAGTGCAAACATATGAAGATCATCAAAGGTAAGTGATTAATCTTGACAGGTGGCTCCCCTGCCTGTTCGGGCAGCGCTCGGCAGTCGTCGTCGCCAGTCTACTAGCTGCCACCGATCCCCTTTTCCTTTTCTGTTTGTTATGTCTTATTGGTTGAACCTGTCTCTTGTTTTAGTTTTGATTCAGGACTAGTTAAGCCTGTTAGGCCCGCCGGTTTTTGTGCGGGCTTGTTTTCTGTTAATCAAGGTTGTTGCGTGTAGTGTTAATGTCTGTTTGTGCCCTGTGCTGGGTTGGACAATTTTTGATATTCGCCTGTTATTTTGGGCATTAGTGTTGGATGCCACAATAAAGTCTGGTTTCCCTTTATCCTCTGCTCTCTGCGCTTGACTCCGCACCCACCACTCCAGGCTCTGTGACAAATTCTATCTCTATTTCTGACTTGTGTAACTCTTCTACTTGGATGGTTACTGTTTGTAATGATTTGTCTGCTGGGCTATGTTCTCAAATAATCGTAAGGTATGCTTTTGCCGTGAAGCATTTCTGAAATCTAACACAATAGTTGGATTCACAAGAAGTTCATCTTTAAACTTATGGAAGATAGTTGTATATTTTCTCAATATTTATGATGAGTTTTTTCCCCCTTTTTTCTCTC
The DNA here is from genome assembly GCF_036934945.1 of Oncorhynchus masou masou. NCBI lineage: Eukaryota > Metazoa > Chordata > Actinopteri > Salmoniformes > Salmonidae > Oncorhynchus > Oncorhynchus masou. Next base: position 19,383,950 of record NC_088219.1, read on the forward strand.
CAATTTCGTGGTGTCCAATTGTTTAGTAGCTACTATCTTGTCTCATCGCTACAACTCCCGTACAGGCTCAGGAGAGACGAAGGTTGAAAGTCATGCGTCCTCCGATACACAACCCAACCAAGCCGCACTGCTTCTTAACACAGCGCGCATCCAACCCGGAAGCCAGCCGCACCAGTGTGTCGGAGGAAACACCGTGCACCTGGCAACCTTGGTTAGTGCACACTGTGCCCGGCCCGCCACAGGAGTCGCTGTGGAGCATCAAGATCACTGTGCACTTTCACCACCCTGTGAAGTTCATCATCATTTATTTAATCTGTAGCCTAATAAACTGCATGCTTTCCGGTGTTGTAGTGGGAGGACCACACACCATATCATCGTATGACTCCAAGTTTACTTCGATATAATGGTTATTATAAACTGGGTTGTTCGAGCCCTGAATGATGAATGGCTGACAAATCAAATCAAATTTTATTTGCCACATACACATGGTTAGCAGATGTTAATGTGAGTGTAGCGAAATGCTTGTGCTTCCAGTTCCGACAATGCAGTAATAACCAACAAGTAATCTAATTAACAATTCCAAAACTAATATCATATACACAGTGTAAGGGGATAAGAATATGTACATAAAGATGTGAATGAGTGATGGTGCAGAGCAGCATAGGCAAGATACAGTAGATGGTAACGAGTACAATATATACATATGAGATGAGTATGTAAACAAAGTGGCATAGTTAAAGTGGCTAGTGATACATGTATCATACGTATACATATGAGATGAATAATGTAGGGTATGTAAACATTATATTAGGTAGCATTGTTTAAAGTGGATAGTGATATATTTTACATCCTTTCCCATCAATTCCCATTATTGAAGTGGCTGGAGTTGAGTCAGTGTGTTGGCAGCAGCCACTCAATGTTAGTGGTTGCTGTTTAACAGTCTGATGGCCTTGAGATAGAAGCTGTTTTTCAGTCTCTTGGTCCCAGCTTTGATGCACCTGTACTGACCTCGCCTTCTGGATGATAGCGGGGTGAACAGGCAGTGGCTCGGGTGGGTGTTGTCCTTGATGATCTTTATGGCCTTCCTGTAACATCGGGTGGTGTAGGTGTCCTGGAGGGCAGGTAGTTTGCCCCGGTGATACGTTGTGCAGACCTCACTACCCTCTGGAGAGCCTTACGGTTGTGGGCGGAGCAGTTGCCGTACCAGGCGGTGATACAGCCCGCCAGGATGCTCTCGATTGTGCATCTGTAGAAGTTTGTGAGTGTTTTTCATGACAAGCCGAATTTCTTCAGCCTCCTGAGGTTGAAGAGGCGCTGCTGCGCCTTCTTCACGATGCTGTCTGTGTGAGTGGACCAATTTAGTTTGTCTGTGATGTGTATGCCGAGGAACTTAAAACTTACTACCCTCTCCACTACCGTTCTATCGATGTGGATAGGGGGGTGTTCCCTCTGCTGTTTCCTGAAGTCCACAATCATCTCCTTAGTTTTGTTGACGTTGAGTGTGAGGTTATTTTCCTGACACCACACTCCGAGGGCCCTCACCTCCTCCCTGTAGGCCGTCTCGTCGTTGTTGGTAATCAAGCCTACCACTGTTGTGTCGTCCGCAAACTTGATGATTGAGTTGGAGGCGTGCGTTGCCGCGCAGTCGTGGGTGAACAGGGAGTACAGGAGAGGGCTCAGAACGCACGCTTGTGGGGCCCCAGTGTTGAGGATCAGCAGGGTGGAGATGTTGTTGCCTACCCTCACCACCTGGGGGCGGCCCGTCAGGAAGTCCAGTACCCAGTTGCACAGGGTGGGGTCGAGACCCAGGGTCTCGAGCTTGATGATGAGCTTGGAGGGTACTATGGTGTTAAATGCCGAGCTGTAGTCGATGAACAGCATTCTCACATAGGTATTCCTCTTGTCCAGATGGGTTAGGGCAGTGTGCAGTGTGGTTGAGATTGCGTCGTCTGTGGACCTATTTGGGCGGTAAGCAAATTGGAGTGGGTCTAGGGTGTCAGGTAGGGTGGAGGTGATATGGTCCTTGACTAGTCTCTCAAAGCACTTCATGATGACGGAAGTGAGTGCTACGGGGCGGTAGTCGTACATGAGACCATATGCCACGAGTATGACAAAACATTTATTTTTACTGCTCTAATTTCATATATAAAGTTTGGGGTCACTTAGAAATGTCCTCGTTTTTGAAAGAAAAGCACAAGGCCAGCATCCCGGAGTCACCTCTTCACTATTGACATTGAGACTGGTGTTTTGTAGGTACTATTTAATGAAGCTGCCAGTTGAGGACTTGTGAGGCATCTGTTTCTCAAACTAGATACTCTAATGTACTTGTCCTCTTGCTCAGATGTGCACCGGGGCCTCACACTCCTCTTTCTATTCTGGTTAGAGCCTGTTTGCTCTGTTCAGTGAAGGGAGTAGTACACAGCGTTGTACGAGATCTTCAATTTCTTAAGCAATTTCTCACATCATTTCTCAGAACAATATAATAGACTGACGAGTTTCACAAGAAAGTTATTTATTTCTTGACATTTTCAGCCTGTAATCGAACCCACAAATGCTGATGCTCCAGACACTCAACTAGTCTAAAGAAGGACATTTTTATTGCTTCTTTAATCATGACAACCGTTTTCAGCTGTGCTAACATAATTGCAAGGGGCCTTTCTAATGATCAATTAGCCTTTTAAAATGATAAACTTGGATTAGCTAGCACAATGTGCCATTGGAACACAGGAGTGATGGTTGCTGATAATGGGCCTCTGTACGCCTATGTAGATAATCCATAAAAAATTTGCAGTTTCCAGCTACAATAGTAATTTACAACATTAACCATGTCTACACTTTATTTCTGATCAATTTTATGTTATTTTATAAACCTCTTGAAGCTAGGGGGCACTATTTTTATATTTGAAAAATAACGTTCCCAAAGTAAACGGCCTATTTCTCACTACCAGATGTTAGAATGTGCGTGTAATTGACAGATTAGGATAGAAAACACAAGTTTCCAAAACTGTCAAAATATTGTCTGTGAGTATAACAGAACTGATATTGCAGGCGAAACCCTGAGAAAAATCAAACCAGGAAGTTGCTTCTATTTTGAAAACTCCATGTTCCATATCCTCCCATTGCTCCATTTAAAGGGATATCAACCAGATTCCTTTTCCTATCACTTCCTCGAGGTGTCAACAGTCCTCAGACATAGTTTTAGGCTTTTATTTTGAAACACGAGTTTTGCTCGTGCAACAGAGTTTGGACAGCTATTGTTTTTCCCTCTCCTACTGATAAGACATTTGCGGTGGATATATTATCGATTATATATTTTAAAAACAACCTAAGGATTGATAATAAAAAAACATTTGACATGTGTCTGTGGACATTACGGATATTATTTGGAATTTGTCTGCGTTGTTGTGACCGCTCTTTCCTGAGGATTTCTGAACCTAACGCGCCAAACAGGTATTTTGGATATAAAAAAAATCTTTATGGAACAAAAGGAACATTTGTTGTGTAACTGGGAGTCTCATCAGTGAAAACATCCGAAGATCATCAAAGGTAAACTATTCATTTGATTCCTTTTCTGATTTTTGTGACCAAGCTACCTGATGCTAAGTGTACTTAATGTTTTATCATGTGATCGATAAACTTACACAAACGCTTGGATTGCTTTCACTGTAAAGCATAATTCCAAAATCTGAGACGACAGGTGGATTAACAAAAGGCTAAACTGTGTTTTGCAATATTGCACTTGTGATTTCATGAATATGAATATTTTTAGTAATATTATTTGACTGTGGCACTATGCAATTCAGCGGTTGCTGATGACAATTATCCCTCTAAGGGATGGGTAGCGTCAAGAAGTTAAACTCTTAGACTATCGATACCGACAGAATAAGAACAAGTCTTTGATATTAATTACTAGTCTGCAGCTAGGAATTTGGTATCATTGAACACGAAGAACGACAACCGCCGCAACATCCGTTCCATAATGAATGTCACTTTGAACTATCCCCTCTAACCAAGATAGAGAGAGAGAGATGGAGAGAGAGAGACGGACGATTCTACAAAAGACACAAACTTTTCACCAGCGATCAAGACGACACACTGAGCGTAAATATATATATATGGATTGCAATTGTTCCCGAATGAGTGAGCGTTCATGTGTAAAGGATTAGCATTTCAATTGTTATAATTATCACTGTAGTGACTTCTTAGTCGACCCCCACTTCCCCTTTTGTCTAACAAGCCGCCATGCCGGTTTAGCCCACTAGGGCACATTCTCCTATCATTTCATATAACCACATTTACCTTGTTTGTTTGTTTGTTTGTTTATGCATTTCTGTGAATTACTTAGTTAGTAATAAATAAATGATTTAAGACAATTGATGTATGAATGACTCATAGTGAAGACTGGGTTCGTTGCGATAACCAACAATTTACGACGTTTGGAATGAGACTAACGTGAGGTAAAGTAAATAATTCATTAATTCGAAGACTAATTGATCAGATAAAATATCTGAAAAGTTATTTAAGGAAATTATAACTTTGTAATCTGAATATTTTTCCTTGGTGCCCCGACTTCCTTGTAATTACGGTTGCATGATTAATCAGCCTAATCGCGTAATAACTAATTACAGAGAATCTTTGATAAAAAAACTATCATTAACGATAGTAAAGACACAGCATTTATGGTGCCCCCTGTGAGGAATATAATATAGAATTAGACTTTGCTGTGCAATTCTATATATCAATTGTGCAAACAGAAGTGTACAAACAGACTGCTTTGTATACATTCAAATTGGTTATATGTGTGTTCCCATTTGAAGAGGCTACAGTGCCTATTCTTTAGCGTAAGAGCAATGAGTGATAAATTCCAGATTTAGTCCATTAGGCCAAATGGTACTATTTCTGTCAGTCAATATTAACTTCTAGAACCAGAAAGGTTAGAAATTAGAGGATAGATCTTTGGTGTTCGAGCCAAAGTATTTCTGTCCACTTACCGCACTACACCAGTGTGGACAGACTACAGGCATACCCATATTATGTACCGTGTCACTCCGGTCAGCATAACGCTAGCAAAGTATGCCGAATGGTTTAATGTGAGACGTCACTAGTAAACCCACCCTTTCCATGGTGAGAGGACCCTATTTCGTGCTTAGAACGTGAAAGAGCTGGCACGAGAGGCTAAACTAACAGAGAGGGAACATTTTTCACTTCCTCTATTCCGTTTAAATTCCTCCGTCTTGCGTGACGGAAGTCCCGCCCTTTGTACTTCCGTTTTGATTTCAGCATTCAGCATCACTGGTGGTGAAGAATTGCAAGAATCTCTTAAAATCACGTTAAAATAATCCAGCAATCTCAATTGCTTGGGTATTATCATCTCATTCAATTGATTTATTTAAATTGTCGGACATACCTTTCTAGGTTCTTCCAATTAAATGAGACATCTTAAACTTTGCGATAGTAACCTAGATGAACCAACTTCCCAGGTGAATTTAAAGTTTAATTCCCAGATAGCCTATACAGGTTTGATTATTCATTAAATTTGATCAATCAGTAAAATCTGCTTCTGCAAAGCACAATCAATCAGTCCCGCCTCCAGCGGGAATCCCATATGGCTTTGGCCTGAGGGGAAAGTGTACCATAGTGGTAAATGTACCTAACATTATCTTTATGATAATCCAGCAATCTCAATTGCTTGGGTATTATCGTCTCATTCAATTTATTTATTTAAATTGTCGGACATACCTTTCTAGGTTCTTCCAATTAAACGAGACACCTTAAACTTTGCAATAGTAACCTAGATGAACCCAACTTCCCAGGTTAATTTAAAGTTTAATACCCAGATAGCCAATCCAGGTATGATTAATCACTATCATTGATTAATTCAATTTGCTTTTTCAAATTAATTCACGTCCACCTTCCACAGTACTGTCCAGTACTGATGGTTCATTAACGTCTATAAATAGATTAACACCGTCTTTGCAGCTCCCAATATATTCCAAAACCAAACTTTGCAAAATTGGGAAAAACTTTTTTTTCTTTCAAAATGTTCTAATAATGTGCAAGCTATCAGAGGGGGAAGTCCCCACTCGCCCGCTAATTAGTGAACCTCCACCCGCAAATGGATTGATCTCTGACCTCAGCAGCGATACCAACCCTAATTATGCCATTAGTGGAAAAGCAGACAACAACGCTTTCCAAAATCAACCATTGAGCCTCATAAAGGTTCTCTCCAGTCTAGCCTTGATGTCTTGCCACCCAAAGAGTGGCATCTGTTCAATACCGCAGTGCACAGCTGAAGCACGAGCAGGTAATGGGAGACGTAAAGGGACAGAGGGAGAGAACCGGGAAACCAATGACAAATGCAGAAAAGGGAAAGATTCTGCTAGCTATGGAACTGTGCTTGAAAACTGAACAATTAAATGTAATTGCAAAAACGTATGACGATGACCAAGCACAAGCTCTTCAAATAAATCGTCTTCTACAGGAACAAAATCATATGCTACAGGAACAAATCAATTTAGCCAAAACTAAATACGATGATGTCCACGCCAAACTAGATAAATCTGAAGAGTTATCTACAAACAGGAGCGCTCAACTTGATAACATGCATGCAGTTTTGTTGAACGTTGCTCAAAGTAACACGATTCTACTCAAAACGTTGCAGACCAAAGACGATCCGTTAATGAACACAATGACAAAGTTGGATGACAAATCAGCAGAACTCATTGAAGTCGCTGACCAAATAAATGATGAGAGAACTCAGGTGATGAAGATGGAAATATTGATTTCTAAGCAAGCGGAGGAAATCTCATCACTGAATCTCTCGCTCCGTACTCAAGACCTCTATCGGCAAACCATGACAGATAAGTTTGAGACCGAAAGGAGCAAGTGTGACACTCACGTTTCCAAAATCAGTACTCTAAGCACTCAAGTGGACTCTGCAATGCAGCAGAATACCACCCTTAGATACCATCTGGAGGAAGTCCAGAATGGTCACGCTCTACAGCGGGACTACCAATCCAAGCAACCGGAGCCCTGTACTCACAGGAGTGAAGACGATAGGTTTCAGACCTTGCCTCCCTCATCTGTCCCTCAGTCTTCTCCTCTTGGCCATTCGGCACTGAGTAATATTGTGCCTCTTGGCCAACAACAACAAGGTTTGGCTTCTCCTCTTGGCCTTTCGGCCCCAATCTCTCCACAGGATGAAGCCAACCCTCTCCACCCGCTTGGGGTGGAATACCTTGACAAACTCATCAAGAATTTCCCCACCTTTGACCCCGTTCCAGGTCAGCCAAACGATACTGACACGTTCCTAGCTGACATAGAGGACGCGTTGGATGGATACCCGAACGCTACGGTTTCTGACAGGGTTTACTTGTTGAAGCGAACGTCGAATAGACACGTGACAAGGTTAATTCGTCTACAACAGCAACACGTGCTAAACGACTACTCTAACTTGCCACAGCTTTGAAATTATAATTAAGTGGTTCTGTGACTCGCAAACACGATAGCTCACTGGCTAATCAAACAAGCTCGGAGAGAACACCCACAAGCTTACTATCATAGGCTTCGTTCAGATTACTTTGGCCTACTCACTGAAACAGGCATTGAACACGTTACCTTTTAAATAAATGTTCCTGTAGAAAATATATACTAACTTCATTACCTACTTGGGCCCTGCCGCCCATGTTGGCTTGCCTATCTTACAACTCAGAGAGCTTGCAAGCACAGCTTTTGAGGCATCAAAAGTTCACAACGCTGAGAGCCCTGACCACTCGGTTTTGAAGTTTGACCAGGAGCACTCACTCCAGTTAGAGGGTGCATTATCAGGTATTGGAGCATTCAGAGATGATGCACAACAACAGTTTCTACCACGAAACCATGATTCCAGTAACCTCCGCGGTCAAAATAACTGTAAAGTACGTCCCATCAACATGACTACCGCTACAATCGACCTGTTTGCTACGTTCCTGAACCCAACCCAAACAAAGTGTCAGAGCACAAGGGTAACAAAGGGTTGAAGGACGATCAAAACGTAGACCAATGTTCTCCAGAAAATCCACTATGGGAAAAACTAAAGCGAGAACAATTTGAGAAAAGGGTAAAAGATAATCACAAGGACTAGACGAGGAATTACCAGACACCAGGTCCACAGGAATTAACACCCATAGCAAGGTTAAAGTTAAAATTTCTCCCGCTTTCATTCAAGACCCTATCCAGAGCCTGCATGATCAAGAAACAAGCCCCCAGGCTTTGTCTATAGACTTTGATACAAAGGTTGCGAAGAGAGAGGTCAAACGCTTTGTTAAAGCCAAGCATACTCAAAATCGGAAAAGGCAATCTGCTGCCACCTTGAACAGAAATGGCACATCACGTCGTTGCAAACGACCACTCCACTTTGTGGGGAATATGTCCACTAACCACGAATCGAAAGGGCCATACCTGGAAACAGTCCTGGAGGACTGCTTAACTTGTCATGCACTAATTGATTTGGGTGCGACAATATCACTCATCTGTCAAACATTGTTTGATCATTTCAAAATGGCTTTGAAGCCAAGTTGGTTAAAAGTGGAACGATGCGACACTACACTTCGAGGGGTCACTCAGACTACCTCGCCTCTCACATTGAGAGTCATGCTGAAAGTACACTTCAAGGACGTATCGCTCGTTCACCCTGTGTATGTTACCAGCCTCGAAAATGTAACCCTGCTACTTGGAGCAGACTTGATGGATCGGTTACTCCCGTTGATGGATTGGAAAACCAACCAGGTATGTTCACAGGCCACAATGCCTTCTCCACTGACCACACTGTCTTCCCCTAACGCTAGCTGCAATGCAGTCATTCACGAGGGGTATCTGTCGAAAGCACCCCTTGGGAAAAAGATGTTTAGAAACCTCTTGGGGCAGAATCCGATCCAAGGAGATATTGCGATATCTCTACACATTCCATCAGCCAACTTGATTACCATTCTTTTCATGATTTCGAGCCAGCTGTCTCTGTGAATAAGCATTTAACATTTACATTTAAGTCATTTGGCAGACGCTCTTATCCGGAGCGACTTACAAATTGGTGAATTCACCTTATGACATCCAGTGGAACAGCCACTTTACAATAGTGCATCTAAATCATTTAAGGGGGGGGTGAGAAGGATTACTTTATCCTATCCTAGGTATTCCTTAAAGAGGTGGGGTTTCAGGTGTCTCCGGAAGGTGGTGATTGACTCCGCTGTCCTGGCGTCGTGAGGGAGTTTCTTCCACCATTGGGGGGCCAGAGCAGCGAACAGTTTTGACTGGGCTGAGCGGGAACTGTACTTCCTCAGTGGTAGGGAGGCGAGCAGGCCAGAGGTGGATGAACGCAGTGCCCTTGTTTGGGTGTAGGGCCTGATCAGAGCCTGGAGGTACTGCGGTGCCGTTCCCCTCACAGCTCCGTAGGCAAGCACCATGGTCTTGTAGCGGATGCGAGCTTCAACTGGAAGCCAGTGGAGAGAGCGGAGGAGCGGGGTGACGTGAGAGAACTTGGGAAGGTTGAACACCAGACGGGCTGCGGCGTTCTGGATGAGTTGTAGGGGTTTAATGGCACAGGCAGGGAGCCCAGCCAACAGCGAGTTGCAGTAATCCAGACGGGAGATGACAAGTGCCTGGATTAGGACCTGCGCCGCTTCCTGTGTGAGGCAGGGTCGTACTCTGCGGATGTTGTAGAGCATGAACCTACAGGAACGGGCCACCGCCTTGATGTTAGTTGAGAACAACAGGGTGTTGTCCAGGATCACGCCAAGGTTCTTAGCGCTCTGGGAGGAGGACACAATGGAGTTGTCAACCGTGATGGCGAGATCATGGAACGGGCAGTCCTTCCCCGGGAGGAAGAGCAGCTCCGTCTTGCCGAGGTTCAGCTTGAGGTGGTGATCCGTCATCCACACTGATATGTCTGCCAGACATGCAGAGATGCGATTCGCCACCTGGTCATCAGAAGGGGGAAAGGAGAAGATTAATTGTGTGTCGTCTGCATACCAATGATAGGAGAGACCATGTGAGGTTATGACAGAGTCAAGTGACATGGTGTATAGCGAGAATAGGAGAGGGCCTAGAACAGAGCCCTGGGGGACACCAGTGGTGAGAGCGCGTGGTGAGGAGACAGATTCTCGCCACGCCACCTGGTAGGAGCGACCTGTCAGGTAGGACGCAATCCAAGCGTGGGCCGCGCCGGAGATGCCCAACTCGGAGAGGGTGGAGAGGAGGATCTGATGGTTCACAGTATCGAAGGCAGCCAATAGGTCTAGAAGGATGAGAGCAGAGGAGAGAGAGTTAGCTTTAGCAGTGCGGAGCGCCTCCGTGATACAGAGAAGAGCAGTCTCAGTTGAATGACTAGTCTTGAAACCTGACTGATTTGGATCAAGAAGGTCATTCTGAGAGAGATAGCGGGAGAGCTGGCCAAGGACGGCACGTTCAAGAGTTTTGGAGAGAAAAGAAAGAAGGGATACTGGTCTATAGTTGTTGACATCGGAGGGATCGAGTGTAGGTTTTTTCAGAAGGGGTGCAACTCTCGCTCTCTTGAAGACGGAAGGGACGTAGCCAGCGGTCAGGGATGAGTTGATGAGCGAGGTGAGGTAAGGGAGAAGGTCTCCGGAAATGGTCTGGAGAAGAGAGGAGGGGATAGGGTCAAGCGGGCAGGTTGTTGGGCGGCCGGCCGTCACAAGAAGCGAGATTTCATCTGGAGAGAGAGGGAGAAAGAGGTCAGAGCACAGGGTAGGGCAGTGTGAGCAGAACCAGCGGTGTCGTTTGACTTAGCAAACGAGGATCGGATGTCGTCGACCTTCTTTTCAAAATGGTTGACGAAGTCATCTGCAGAGAGGGAGGAGGGGGGAGGGGGAGGAGGATTCAGGAGGGAGGAGAAGGTGGCAAAGAGCTTCCTAGGGTTAGAGGCAGATGCTTGGAATTTAGAGCGGTAGAAAGTGGCTTTAGCAGCAGAGACAGAGGAGGAAAATGTAGAGAGGAGGGAGTGAAAGGATGCCAGGTCCGCAGGGAGGCGAGTTTTCCTCCATTTCCGCTCGGCTGCCCGGAGCCCTGTTCTGTGAGCTCGCAATGAGTCGTCGAGCCACGGAGCGGGAGGGGAGGACCGAGCCGGCCTGGAGGATAGGGGACATAGAGAGTCAAAGGATGCAGAAAGGGAAGAGAGGAGGGTTGAGGAGGCAGAATCAGGAGATAGGTTGGAGAAGGTTTGAGCAGAGGGAAGAGATGATAGGATGGAAGAGGAGAGAGTAGCGGGGAGAGAGAGCGAAGGTTGGGACGGTGCGATACCATCCGAGTAGGGGCAGTGTGGGAAGTGTTGGATGAGAGCGAGAGGGAAAAGGATACAAGGTAGTGGTCGGAGACTTGGAGGGGAGTTGCAATGAGGTTAGTGGAAGAACAGCATCTAGTAAAGATGAGGTCGAGCGTATTGCCTGCCTTGTGAGTAGGGGGGGAAGGTGAGAGGGTGAGGTCAAAAGAGGAGAGGAGTGGAAAGAAGGAGGCAGAGAGGAATGAGTCAAAGGTAGACGTGGGGAGGTTAAAGTCGCCCAGGACTGTGAGAGGTGAGCCGTCCTCAGGAAAGGAGCTTATCAAGGCATCAAGCTCATTAATGAACTCTCCGAGGGAACCTGGAGGGCGATAAATGATAAGGATGTTAAGCTTGAAAGGGCTGGTAACTGTGACAGCATGGAATTCAAAGGAGGCGATAGACAGATGGGTAAGGGGAGAAAGAGAGAATGACCACTTGGGAGAGATGAGGATCCCGGTGCCACCACCCCGCTGACCAGAAGCTCTCGGAGGAGTCACTCAGAGTGCCCCACGTGAATAAGCAACTTCCCTCCTCCTTGCAGTCATGCAATACGGTAGTTGAGATTGACTCCTCTTGCCCTTTGGACACTTCCGCAAGCACTGCGGCCATCTCAGCAAGAAAAACATTGATGCGCAGTATACTCTCTAGCATAAATCCGAATTGGATGTTCCATTGTGCATGTGTGTTTATGCTTACACAAGCACGCATGTCAAGGGAAGAAAACCAAGTATCCTGGCAGATTACAACTTGTTCAGAATGTGTCATTTTCAATCAATGCCTGGAGGTCAGTCAGAATTGGTGTCGAGGGAGTCTGTAGTAGTTTTTACAACAAGTCACTGTGTCTTCCACTATTGAAGTGGTGATAGGTATGAAGTCTATTTCATAGCTATGTTATCCACGGAGGAGCTAACCTCACAACGGAAGTATTCTTTAAGTATTGGACCAGTCGTACGTGGTGTGATCGTGGATAATGATTTGAATCATTTTCCTCCTGAATGGAGGATTCTATTTATTAGTGACATGTGTGTTAACCATTGCAAGAGTGCACTGGAGATTCCCTTCCACGTGGGGCACTCTGAGTGACTCCTATGTCGCTATTGTCAAGGGTAATTTGATTGGTTAAGTCTCTAACCTTCTTACTGATTATAGCTAGACTGACTGTCGCTGGTATTGGTACTGGTGCTCAAAGGGACCAGTTACCCTACCGATTTATTCTGAAATATTATACTACCGGAACACATGATTGGAGCATTTTACGAGTTGTATTGTAGTTGAACCTACACATGGCAAGAAATGATTATTGCTGCCATTTGTTTTGGAGGTGGACAAGTCCACTGGACTTCCTTTACAACCAGTGTGGTACACCTCAGTACTATCTTAGATGTGGTCTAAGATAATCCACGTCTAGCGGCCTGTCTGCTCCTCACTGTTCTCATAGGGGAGTTTACAACTAGATTTGATTTATGCTCTGGCGGCCTCGTACGGTGTTGTCCGTAGTCTCGACCCCCCCAACGGCCTCGATAGGCTCATCATGGGTCTGGGCTACTATTCCCCCCTTTGTGTCTCCGGACCCCCCCCCACCAGCGGGTGGTGTTGGTATCCGGGCGCAAATGTCGGACCCTATGTACGAGGTGTCAGCGGCCGCATTGGCTGTAACCTTTCAACCAAATCTCCTGGTGTTTGTGCTTCAAAACGCTCAGTGGCTGTAGAGGCATGTCAGTCACTACCGCGTCCGCGTGTGGCAATCTCTTCAGTACCTGCGAACTGAGACGAGGATATCGGTCTGTGATATGGCAAAGTGTTTCACCAGTGGGAGTCATCGGGTCAGTTGCTGGACTGACGCCATTAGTGTCATTGTAAGGGGTGACAGTCCCCAACTAAACGGAAGGTGAATCATCGGAAGCAGAGTATATCAGTCTTCAGTTAATAATAGTACTTTTTTTATTTTACTAGGCAAGTCAGTTAAGAACAAATTCTTATTTTCAATGACGGCCTAGGAACAGTGGGTTAACTGCCTGTTCAGGGGCAGAATGACAGATTTGTACCTTGTCAGCTCGGGGATTCGAACTTGCAACCTTTCGGTTACTAGTCCAACGCTCTAACCACTAGGCTACCCTGCCACCCCAAAGACACGACAGATGCTTAATGTGAGTCTGGAAGGAGAGTTTACAGTCTAACCAAAACCTAGGTATTTGTAGTTGTCCACATATTATAAGTCAGAACCAACCAGGGTAGTGAAGCTAGACGGGCAGGCAGGTGCCGGCAGCGATCGGTTGAAGAGCATGCATTTAGTTTTACTTGCATTTAAGAGCAGCTGGATGCCACGAAAGGAGAGTTGTCTGGCATTGAAGCTCGTCTGGAGGTTTGTTAACACAGTGTCCAAAGAAGGGCCAGAAAAATACAGAATTGTGTCATCTGCGTAGAGGTGGATCAGAGAATCACCAGCAGCAATGTACATGTATAGGACCTTGAGCGTGGCTGAGATGCACCCATGACCTGCTCGGAAACCAGATTGCATTGCAGAGAAGGTACGGTGGTATTCCAAATGGTCAGTGATCTGTTTGTTTACTTGGCTTTCAAGGACCTTGGAAAGGCAGGGTAGGATAGATGTAGGTCTGTAACAGTTTGGGTCTAGAGTGTCTCCCCCTTTGAAGAGACTGTGGAAGAGACTGTGGCAGCTTTCCAATCTTTGGGGATCTCAGACAATACCAAAGAGAGGTTAAACAAGCTAGTAATAGGGGTTGCAATGGCGACCGATAATTTTAGATAGAGAGGGTCCAGATTGTCTAGCCCACCTGATTTGTAGAGGTTCAGATTTTGCAGCTCTTTCAGAACATCAGCTATCTGGATTTGGGCAAGATGCTGTGGGGAGTGCAGAGCTGTTGACCAGGGTAGGGGTAGCCAGGTGGAAAGCATGGCCAACCGTAGAAAATGCTTTTTGGAATTCTCGATTATCGTAGATGTATCGGTGGTGACAGTGTTTCCTAGCCTCAGTGCAGTGGGCAGCTGGGAGGAGGTGCTCTTATTTTCCATGGACTTTACAGTGTCCCAGAACATTTTGGAGTTTGTGCTACAGGATGAAAAAGCAAGCCTTTGTTTTCCTAACTGCCTGTGTATATTGGTTCCTAACTTCCATGAAAAGGCTGCTTTTTCCCCCTTGCGCTGCGGAATGACAAACAGTAGTCGCAATGTATTCCGTTACCAAATTCAACAATTTATCGTCCAGGTTGTCGGTACCAGGTGGCTTGTCCTTATTTATGGATAGTAACCATTTTTTCACCTCTTCCACACCAACTTTGCGGATTTCAAAACAGGAGGTTGTCTTTCATTATTTGGTCCGTTATGCATGATATGAACGCTCAGCGGTTTTTGTTTGCTAATCTTGTCAACAAAACGTTATTGATGTGGTTTGCAATATCAAAGGGTTTTCTTATGAACAAGCCACCTGCCTTATTGAAGGATGGAGCTGAGTTGCCTAGACTTTTTTGCTTAGAAAATCATTTTAAAGGAAAATTTAACTTTTCCTTTATTAAGGTACTCCTAAGCTTTTTACGATCATTCTTTAAATAATTTATCTTTGTTCCATAGTATAGTTTCTTCTTCTTTTTGTAGAGTTTAGTTGATGTGATGTCTATATTGACTGTATGTTTGCCAATCTGTTGTGTTGTCAGACTGATTTGCAATTCCTTTTGCCTCATCCCCCTCAGCCATACAGCTTTTCAATGCATCATCTCTCCATGGGGATTTGGTGGTTCTAACAGTCAGTTTCTTGATGGGCACATGCCTATCAGTATCAGGAATAAGCAATTTCATAAATGCTTGAAATGCGGCGTCAGGTTGTTCCTCATTACACACATCAGACCAACAAATATTTTTTTGACATAGGAAACATTGCAAACCTTCTTGTATGATCGCTTATACACAATTGTAGATCCAGTCTTTGGAACTTAGTTTTATCTAGATATGGCTATTATATTGTGATCACTAAATCCGATGTTAGCCAAAATGCTGTCAATTTGATTGTTAGTTGAGTTCAAGCTTAACTTGACCTTGATCATACAATTGCAAGAATGCTATTTTCAGTTGGACTCCACGTGAACACTCTATTGCATGGCTCTCCAAACCTGTTCCTGGAGAGCTACCCTCCTGTAGGTTTTCACTCCAACCCCAGTTGTAACTAACCTGATTCATCTTATCAACCAGCTAATTATTAGAATCATGGTAGCTCTCCAGGAACAGGGTTGGAGTGAAAACCTACCGGATGGTAGCTCTCCAGGAACAGGGTTGGAGTGAAAATCTACCAGATGGTAGCTCTCAAGGAGCAGGGTTGGAGTGAAAACCTACCGGATGGTATCACTTCAGGAGCAGGGTTGGAGTGAAAACCTACAGGATGGTAGTTCTCCAGGAACAGGGTTGGAGTGAAAACCTACGGTATGGTAGCTCTCCAGGAACAAAGTTGGGGTGAAAACCTACAGGATGGTAGCTCTCCAGGAACAGGGTTGGAGTGAAAACCTACGGTATGGTGGCTCTCCAGGAACAGGGTTGGAGTGAAAACCTACCGGATGGTAGCTCTCCAGGAGCAGGGTTTGAGTGAAAACCTACAGGATGGTAGCTCTCCAGGAACAGGGTTGGAGAGCCCTGCTCTATTTTAACGCTTTACAGTGTATAACCCTATCATTGGACTGACATAACAGATGTCATTGAGAGTCATAAAAGCTGATTTTAGCTTATGACAAATGTCAGAGCATTGTCACTTCCCAATCTCATGCCATTGTCATACAGTATTGAGCTGACATCAGTTGAATGATTCCTCGTATGAAATCTGTTTTTACATTTACATTTAGTAATTTAGCAGACACTCTAATCCAGAGCACCTTACACCATTGTAGATATGTGGTAGTAGAGTAGCGGCTTGAGGGCACACACTTAATGTGTTGTGAAATCTGTTGTGAATGTATTGTAATGTTTTTACAATTATACAACTGCCTTCACTTTTCTGGACCCCAGGAAGAGTAGCTGCCTTGGCAACAGCTAATGTGAATCCATTAATAAATACAAATACACTAGTGAGTGCATACATTTCTGGGGACTTTTTTGTACATGTCAGTCCTACTGTATATGACAGGGTCATGTAGGTATGACAGCGGGTTCAAATGAAATGTTATTCTATTTTCCTCTAGTTCCTTGCTGGTATGGTGTCACAAGTTGACATATAGCGTGTACAGTATGTCCCTTGCATTATTTGATTGTTTGTGAAGTGCTTGCTTGCATTTTCTCTTTTATTCAGATGTTTCAGATTTCTCCCATCACTAGTGAGAACATTATTTGCAACCATAATTACTTTTGAATGTCTGGGGAATTACATAACAATACGTACATATGTTCTTTCCTCAAAAGCACCCCATTTAACAGATAACAGTGACGCATAGCATACAGCTTATATTAATTTACCCTACAATCCCAGTTGTCCTCTCTGCCCATATTTCATTGTGTTTTTCCCCACCTTATTCAATATTTATTTCATACATATTGTCTGCCCTCTTGTTGCAGATTCAGTTCATGCAAACCTGATTTATGGGTAAACTCATACTGTCTGCAGTTCACAGCAGAAACATTACAGCAATATAGTAGAGTGAAGGAAATAAAGTCACATTCTTCAAAGCAGTGTTTATTCATTCTGGTCCTGGGGACCAAAAGAGGTGCACATGATTCAAATGGTCAAATCACTATATAACTTTGATTGTTTGAATCAGGTGTGCAGTGCTAAGGGAACAACAAAATTGTGCACCCAGGGGGGTTCCCAGGACCAGGAGCAAGAAAATCTGTTCTAAAGGTTTTTATAACGTACGCTCTTAGTAAAAGTGTTCCAAAAGGGTTCTTCGGCTGTCCCCATAGGAGAACCCTTTTTGGCTCCAGGTAAAAGCCCTTTTGGGTTCCATGTAGAACCCTCTGTGGAAAGGGTTCGTTATGGAAACCAAAAGATGATGAGTAGCTTAATCTGCTGCGGTAAATGTTGTAATTTCTGAATCTAATGCTGTAGATTTGTCTCTGTTTACATGAGCCAATCTCTCACTTGCTTTCTGAGGTGTACAAATAGATATTGATATATTTTTTGAGACTTGTTTCTCCCCTCCTATCCAGATGACTAAATTAAATAAATGTCAGGCACCAATTTGACATCTGGTTGAAATTGAGTTGGTACAATTTTATACCTTATTTAATGGACATAAAATTGCCTGAGTTGACAGAGATCGATGAGGTTTATAAAGTGAGAATCTGTACAAACTGAATTCTAGCAGGGCCATATAGGCTAGCACGGAACTCACTGTAAGTGTATGCATATACAATACACGAGTGGCTACCCTGTGCATTACAATGCTGTCCTTTGAAATGGAGCTGCCCCACAGCAGAGTGGGCAGTAGGTTGCTGAGTCAGGTTATCACGGTTGTCGTCTGGAGATAGAGAGGAGGACCAAGATGCGACGTGGTAAGTGTTCGTCATTTTAATGGCAAAACTGAACACTACAAAACAACAACGTGACAACCGTGAAGCTAATGAACAACCGTGCTGACACAAACACTACACATAGACAATCACCCACAAAGGGTCTGGGTGGGCATCTGTCCGCGGTGGCGGCTCTGGCGCTGGACGTGGACCCCACTCCACCATAGTCTTAGTCCGCTTCTGTGGCCCCCTAGGAAAGGCGACCCTCGCCACCAACCTAGGACTGGCAACCCTACTAAAGGGCCCCACTGGACTGAGTGGCAGCTCGGGACTGAGGGGTAGCTCGGGACTGGCTGACAGCTCTGGCAGCTCCTGGCTGGTTGGCGGCTCTGGCAGCTCCTGGCTGGCTGGCGGCTCTGGCAGCTCCTGGCTAGCTGGCGGCTCTGGCAGCTCCTGGCTGTCTGGCGGCTCTGGCAGCTCCTGGCTGGCTGGCGGCTCTGGCAGCTCATGGCTGACTGACGGCTCTGGCAGCTCCTGGCTGACTGCCAGCTCAGGACAGACGGGAGACTCTGGCGGCTCTGGACAGACGGGAGACTCTGGCGGCTCTGGACAGACGGGAGACTCTGGCGGCTCTGGACAGACGGGAGACTCTGGCGGCTCTGGACAGACGGGACACTCTGGCGGCTCTGGACAGACGGGAGTCTCTGGCGGCTCTGGACAGACGGGAGTCTATGGCGGCTCTGGACAGACGGGAGACTCTGGCGGCTCTGGACAGGCGGGAGACCCTGGCGGCTCTGGACAGACGGGAGACTCTGGCGGCTCTGGACAGACGGGAGTCTCTGGCGGCTCTGGACAGACGGGAGACTCTGGCGGCTCTGGACAGGCGGGAGACCCTGGCGGCTCTGGACAGACGGGAGACTCTGGCGGCTCTGGACACACGGGAGATTCTGGTGGCTCTAGACAGACGGGAGACTCTGGCGGCTTTGGACAGACGGGAGACTCTGGCGGCTCTGGACAGGCGGGAGACCCTGGCGGCTCTGGACAGACGGGAGACTCTGGCGGCTCAGGACAGGAGGAAGGCTCTGGCAGCACTGGAGAGGAGGAAGCACCTGTAGGCAGAAGACAGAGACAGCCTGGTGCGGGGGGCTGCCACCGGAGGGCTGGTGCGTGGAGGTGGCAATGGATAGACCGGACCGTGCAGGTGCACTGGAGCTCTTGAGCACCGAGCCTGCCCAATCTTACCTGGTTGCATGCTCCTGGTAGCCAGGCCAGTGCGGCGAGGTGGAATAGCCCGAACTGGGCTGTTCTGGCGAACCGGGGACACCATGCGTAAGGCTGGTGCCATGTACGCCAGCCCAAGGAGACGCACTGGAGACCAGATGCGTAGAGCCGGCTTCATGGCACCTGGCTCAATGCCCACTCTAGCCCGGCCGATACGAGGAGCTGGAATGTACCGCACTGGGCTATGCACCCGCACCGGGGACACTGTGCGCTCCACAGAATAACACGGTGCCTGCCCGGTCCCACTCGTTCTCCGGTAAGCACGGGGAGTTGGCGCATGTCTCCTACCTGGCTTCGCCACACTCCCCGTGTGCCTCCTCCCAAGAAATTTTTGGGGCTGCCTCTCGGGCTTCCTACTTCACGGGCGCTGCCGTGCTGACTCCATTCGCCGGTATCTCTCCTCACACTGCTCCAGAGAATCCCAGGCTGGCTCCGGCACTCTCCCTGGGTCGACCGCCCACCTGTCTATCTCCTCCCAAGTAGTGACACAGTCCACATCTCGCTCCCATGTCCAAAAATCCTGACATCGCTGCTGCTGCTGTTGCCCGTTACCACGCCGCTTGGTCCTTTTTTGGTGGGTGATTCTGTCATGATCATAGTAAGAAGCGGAGCGCAGCGTGGTGAACCAAAGCGCAGCGTGGTGTGAATGCATCATTTTAATAGATGACGAAAACACAAAGTAAACTGAACAAAACAATAAATGAACAACGACCGTGAAGCTATATACGAAATGTGCTGACACAAACTCTACACATAGACAATCACCCACAACCCACAGTGACAAAACAGGCTACCTAAATATGGTTCCCAATCAGAGACAATGACTAACACCTGCCTCTGATTGAGAACCATATCAGGCCAAACACAGAAATAGACAAACTAGACATACAACATAGAATGCCCACTCAGATCACACCCTGACCAAACAAAACATATAAACATACAAAGCAAACTATGGTCAGGGCGTGACACAGGTTGGTGTTGGGGCAGTGTGCTATGGCTCTTCCCTCTCCCTCCAGCCCTTCCCACCACATCAGGCCATCTTGGTCTGCTTGACAAACCCAGAAAAGTAGGACGGATTCAGTCTTGCCTCCTTCGCCGCACTTCATCTCCTCTGAGCATTTGTTGTAGACAGTGCAGCTGTACCACAGGAGGTTGGTGGCACCTCAATTGGGATGGACGGGCTCGTAAAGACTGGAGTGGAATCAGTGGAATAGTATCAAATACATCAAACACATGGCTTCCAGGTGTTTGATACTATTCCATTTGCTCTGTTCCAGACATTACTATGAGCCGGTCCCTCAGCAGCCACCACTGAGCGTACAGTATGTTTGGCTGCTTTGACAGCTCATGTCCACCTGCGAGCTAACACGGTAAGACTGGCATGGTGTTTTCTTGGCAGTAATCAGCCTAATAAGTTCTGTATGTAGTCCACCACCTCCTCCTCAGACTGGAGCCCGAGCAGCGCTGCTTGGTAGCAGGCAGGAAGAGGCTGACAGGGAGGGTCAGCATCAGGACCCCCATGTCATCGTCAGAAGGGAGGCACACACAGGGCTTGGATACGCTCATCACATTAATGTCAGCTCTGGGAGGTCCTGTATTGATATGAAACCACCAGACCAGTATAGCCTCTGTCACAATCACCTAAAAGGATTTTGGGTGGGTGGGAGATGTAGTGTAGCTGTGAGCATTAAAGGAGAAGAGTTATTGGTTTAGAGCTAAGAGTCTGTGGGCACCCCTACAGCAAATGGTACGTCAAGCTGCACATCCACAACGTCATAGCCCAGCCTGGGGACCTGGTCCATAGGGTTTGCCTGAACGGCCACCTCTAGGAGCACTCACCATTTTTACTCTCTTCCTCTTTCTGTCTTTTTTTTATATTTCTCTCTTTCTCTTAGGCTTTTCATCCATACATGGGGCCTTCAGGGGGCATCATGCTCTGTTGACTCGGGGGGGATGCAGAGTTGTCCTTTTAAATCCTCTCAAACTTCAGTTTTTTGCTTTTGACGTTGGTACACATGAGCATGGTTGGTACACATGAGCATGGTTGGTACACATGAGCATGGTTGGTTCACATGAGCATGGTTGGTACACATGATTTCTGAGGGTTGAATGATCATGTACTGTAGGGTATTGACCCAATAAAGGGGATTTTCACATTCAGACACACACACACGCGCTGAACTACCTCAAGGTGCATGTTAGGCAAGGTATGTACAGCCACATTCATGTAACAAGAAAGCATAAAGGATAACACAAGCACTTCCTCATCAAGAATTGTCAGTGGTTTTTATGTGCCAAAAACCATAACATGCTTTGTGGAGTAGAGCTATACATTTCTTGGAAAGATTTTGAAATATGCGTGTGTGTGCACTTGTGCGCGCGTGTGTGTCGATAGCGTAGGGGTGAATCTAATGAGCAGGTCCAGCAGACTGGTTAAGGTTCTTTGCCGTTTCATTGGCCAGCCACAATGACAAATGGGCCTGGACTTCTCATTGAGCAGGACTGTGAGATGCTGGGAATTTCATATAAATCAGCCCCAGGAGCCACAGTGTGACTCACTTTGCTTCAGTTAGTGTGCCACAGAAAACGGTTTAATCATTTAGCTAGGAAACAATTGTATTCTAGCAAAAAGAGGTCTTTGGCACAGCAAAATAAAGGGGTTCATAAACTTCTCCCCAGCTTTCAGATGAAAGGAAGCTTATGCAAATCATTTCATACCACAGTCCTTCAAGATAGCTTGGTTTTTGGCTTTTCTCCTGTTGGGTTTTGCTGCCGGCTTGTTGTTCTGCATTCACTGCACAACAAAGACATGCACACAAGCACACACAGACACATGTACACACACTCTTAAGATGCACACAGAAACATATATCCATATACATGCATGCTCTAACTAACACATCATATTAGCATGGATAATAGTGCCAATATAACTGATAAAGCACTGATATAGACGAGAGGGTCCTAGTAAGCTTTTAGTCTGAATATGTTTTCATAGGTTTGGCAGTTCACCAACAGACCAAAATAAGCGCTTCTCAGAAAAAGTGGAAAAGGTCACAGAGGACAGACAAATATCCTATTATTTTTAGGACTTGATAGGATTTGAGTTAGTTATGCAGTTTTTCCCTCTCCCCCTAATCACATGCTAGGCTCTAATGTTGGGGATTATCCTTGACCTATTTATTTCTTCTCACATTACCGAAGAGTCTACTTCTTTATATTCTACTTTTTCTTCCTCCTCCTCTTCCTCTTCTCTCCCGTGCTACAATATCATTATCTTTGATCGACTTGCTAGAGCTCAACCCACATGGTCATTTAATCATGTGTGCCGATGCAGCCTGAACACTAAGCTGAGATGGGAAGCACTGCAGAGGAGCCAGGATGCTTTAAGGGGTGTGTGTGTGTGTGTGTGTGTGTGTGTGTGTGTGTGTGTGTGTGTGTGTGTGTGTGTGTGTGTGTGTGTGTGTGTGTGTGTGTGTGTGTGTGTGTGTGTGTGTGTGTGTGTGTACACGCTTGTGTGTGTCTCTTTCTGTCTTGTGCATGCTTACATGTGAGTTGTGTGTATGTGCAGGGTTCTGTGACAGAATTCACCAGCCATGTACAGTGGTGAATACCATTGACAGAGGTTTCAGTTACCAGCACACTCAGCTCAAATTGACTTGTTTTCCAAGTAATCAAAATGACCAAATAAGTATCCACACTTTGCCTAAATGGCATCAATTTATCCTCCCTGACATAAGGATAGCATTCTACGCTGTAAGATTAAATGAATCACCTGTAAATAGTGCCCACTCACAGAAACTTTTATTCCCCTGGATGGATTTGTTTTGTGATTCATTCACTTCAAACCCTGGGATTCCTCAAAGAGAAATCTCCTGGCTCAGAGATGTATCTTGAAGTTTACAGTTCTGTACGCAGGTAGACTGGGATGATGGGGGAAGGAAAAACAGGATGTGAGCTCCATAGCCAGGTCATACTCTACTCAGACAACAATGATGTCAGGTCCCACAACGCTTTAGACAGCCGTTATACTGACTCTGAGGGGAGGAGAGAGACTCCTTTAAATTACAGTACATTACCTTGATACAGTACTGCACAATTTCCAATTAGTTCAATTGAATTTAAACTCTGTTCCATACAATAAAGTACCACATGTACATTTTCTTGCCCCCTTAAAGAATTGTGTCCCATTTCATACCCTAAACATGTCAAAACCCTGTCACATGCGTAACCACAAAAGCATTAAGTGAAAATTAAATTAAAATGAGCCCTTAAAAGATCTGAAATGGTGAATATGAGAAAAAAGATCTGGATATATAGTGTGTATCACGCCCTGATCTGTTTCACCTGCCCTTGTGATTGTCTCCACCCCCTCCAGGTGTCTCTTCTTTCCCCAGTGTATTTATCCCTGTGTTTCCTGTCTCTCTGTGCCAGTTCGTCTTTTATGTTCAAGTTAACCAGCGTGGTTTTCCCATGCGCCTTCTTTTCTATTCTCTTTTACTAGTCCTCCCGGTTTTGACCTTTGTCTGTTTTTCTGGACTCAATTCCCGCCTGCCTGACCATGCGACCTGCCCTGACCTCAAGCCTGCCTGCTATTCTGTACCTCTGGAACTCTGAACTGGTTTTGACCTTTTACCTGTCCATGACCATTCTCTTGCCTACCCCTTTTGGATAGTTAATAAACATCTTGGACTCTAACCATCTGCCTCCCGTGTCTGCATCTGGGTCTCACCTTGTGCCCTGATAGTGTGTACTTAAATTAAGAATTAACAGTATGTTAACACACTATGCAGTGATGAGAATTGCCTACAATGTGCCACCTTGTAAACCAGGGGTGTCAAACTCATTTAATGGAGGCCTAGTGTCTGCAGGTTATAGTTTTTCTATTCAATTAAGCCCTAGACAACCAGGTGTGGGGAGTTCCTAATTAATTGTGAAAATGTGCAGCCACTCATTCCTCACCTGTGTTGTAAACCATTCTTATTGTAGTCAGGAAAATATATTCAGTTTGCACTGAATAATGTGTTTGTTTTAGATTATGTTTGTATGTGCAAAAATACTGTGCTGTATTTTAATATTCTTTTTAAATATATTTTATGAAATTATATATGCAGGGCTCCCTTGTAAAAGAGACACTGGTCTCAACGGTGACTCCCTGATAATGTTTTATTTAACCTTTATTTAACTAGGCAAGTCAGTTAGGAACAAATTCTTATTTACAATGCCAGCCTACCCCGGCCAAACCCTAACGACGCAGGGGCAATTGTGCACCACCCTATAGGACTCCCAATCACGGCCGGTTGTGATACAGCCTGGAATCATACCAGGGTCTGTAGTGACACCTCTAGCACTGAGATGCAGAGCCTTAGACCGCTGCGCCACTTGGGAGCCCGATTAAATACATGTAAATGAATCCTTTATGTTCAGGAGGCACTCGGAAGGTGTGAAACTTTGAGATTGAGAGTTTTTGCAGTGTTCTGTTTTCTCTTTGTGAGAGACTTTTAATGGAAGATTAAAGTTTCATCACTGGAAGCCCTTGGCAGAGTTGCTCCTCACAGAGACCATGTCATAATGTAAAAATCAGAGGAATTAGTCAGAAACATACTGTTGACAGTGCCTTCAGAAAATATGGACTTTTTCCACATTTTGTTGTGTTACGAGGTGGGATTAAAATGTATTTAATTGTACTTTTTTTGTCAAAGATCTACACAAAATACTATGTAATGTCAAAGTGGAAGAACATTTCTAACGTTTGTAATGCATAAAAAATATATAAAGAAAACACTATATATCTTGATTACATACGTATTCAACCCCTGAGTCAGTACATGCTAGAATCACCTTTGGCAGCAATTTCTGTGTAAGAGCAATTTAAGTCTGTAAGAGCTTTGCACACCTGTATTGTACAATATAGTGCCTTATTGTAAACAGGATGCATGTTTGGGAATATTTTTAGTCTGCACAGGCTTCCTTCCTTTCACTCTGTCATTTAGGTTAGTATTGGGGAGTAACTACAATGTTGTTGATCCATACTCAGTTTTCTCTTATCACTGCCATTAAACTCTGTAACTGTTTTAAAGTCACCATTGGCCTCATGGTGAAATTCACCATGCTTTTTTTCATATGCTAATAGGTGCCCTTTGTGAGGAATTGGAACAAATCCTTGGTCTTAGTGGTTGAATCTGTGTTTGAAATGTCAAGTTTTAATGTCACATGCACAAGTACAGTGAAATGCCTTTTTTTGCAAGCTCTAACCCCAACAATGCAGTAATCAATAACAATGTAATACTAAAAATAACAAGGTAGAAAGAAACACACAATATATAAAAATAAGAATGAAGAAGAACACAATAAAATAAGTAAGCATACAGGGTCAGCTGCAGTACCATATTTACAATGTGCAGGGACACTGAATTGATAGAGATACTGTCTACACAAATAAGTGGGCACTCCATTAAATTAGTAGATGTTGCTATTTCAGCCACACCAGTTGCTGACAGGTGTATAAAATCAAGCACACAGCCATGCAATCTCCTTAGACAAACATTGGCAGTAAAATGGCCTTACTGAAGAGCTCAGTGACTTTCAAAGTGGCACTGTCATAGGATACCACCTTTCCAACAAGTCAGTTCATCAAATGTCTGCCCTGCTACCGCTGCCCCGGTCAACTGTAAGTGCTTTAATTGTGAAGTTGAAACCTTTAGGAGGACCAACGGCTCAGCCTCGAAGTGTGAGGCCACACAAGCTCACAGCACGGAACCCCCGAGTACTAAAGCACATGTTGCGTAAAAATCGTCTGTCTTTGGTTGGAACACTCAATACCAAATTCCATACTGCCTCTAGAAGCAACATCAGCACGAGAACTGCTCGTCGGGAACTTCATGAAATGGATTTCCATGGTCGGGCAGCCGCACACAAGCCTAAGATCACCATGAGCAATGCCAAGTGTTAGCTGGAGTTGTGTAAAGCTCGCCGTCATTGGACTCTGGAGCAGTGGAAACGCATTATCTGGAGTGTTGAATCTAGCTTCACCATCTGGCAGTCTGACGGACAAATCTGGGAGAGGCGGATGCCAGGAGAATGTTACCTGCCCCAATGCTTAGTGCCAGCTGTAAATTTTGGTGGAGGAGGAATAATGGTCTGGGGCTGTTTTTCATGGTTCGGGCTAGTCCCCTAATACCCTGACTACACTGCTCGCGTCGTGTGCGCGAACATTGCAAAATAAATGTAGAAATCTATATTGTTCAATTATTGCACCCACACTTCTCGCTCGTGCCAACAAGCGTCTGCGTTGCCAAGGTCCAAAATAGAAGTCAGTTCTATAGTCCTGCCTCTACCATCTCCTCATTGGTTTATAGAAGCAGGTACCCACGTGCCATCTCCTCATTGGTTATACCCACGTGGGTGACTGAAAGACGAACAAGGTCAGTGGCGGTAATGCACCTAATTCATGAAAGTTGCCAATCGCAATATAAAGTCCAGAGAATAAAAAGCCTGGAAGGAGGAGAGATGACTAGAAATAATTTGGTTGATCATTTTATGTGTGGATTAATTGTCGGAGTAGAGGACCTTGTGCATTTCAGGTAAAATATCAACTCAATGTTTATATCCCAGGACAAATTAGCTAGCAACAGCAAGCCAGTTAGCTAAATTGCCATAAATGTTTAATGCTTTTCCCAAATTAACGTAATTGGTTCAGAGTTTGTTTTGATATTTTAACCTGCATGTCATGATCATGTTTGGTGTGGGGAGACAAAATACATTTATGCACGATGGTGCACGATGGTGCACGCGTGCAGCCGGTTTGGGTTCGGTGTTAGTTCCAGTGAAGGGAAACCTTAACGCTAGAGCA
Organism: Oncorhynchus masou masou; assembly: GCF_036934945.1. Classification (NCBI taxonomy): domain Eukaryota; kingdom Metazoa; phylum Chordata; class Actinopteri; order Salmoniformes; family Salmonidae; genus Oncorhynchus; species Oncorhynchus masou. The sequence continues at coordinate 19,410,841 of NC_088219.1, forward strand.
TTCAGTGACATTCTAGATGACATTCTATGCTTCCAACTTTGTGGCAACAGTTTGTGGAAGGCCCTTTCCTGTTTCAGCATGACAATGCCCATGTGCACAAAGCGAGGTCCTTACAGAAATGGTTTGTCGACATCGGTGTGGAAGAACCTGACTGGCCTGCACAGAGCCATGAGCTCAACCCCTTCTACCACCTTTGGGATTAATTGGAACGCCAACTGCAATCTAGTCCTAACCGCCCAACATCAGTGCCCGACTTCACTGCTGATATAGCAGCAAAGGGGGGGACTAACTCCATGTTAATGCCCATGATTTTGGAATGAGATTTTTGACAAGCACGTGTCCATATACTTTTGGTCATGCAGTGTACTGTATATAGTGTAGTCCGTGTTGCCATTTTGTTTGCCAATTAGCAGTCTTATGGCAATGGGCTGCACCAATAACGCTTGCCATGCAAAAGCAGAGAGAACAGTCTATGGCTTGGGTGGTTGGAGTCTTTAACAATTTTCCGGGCCTTTCTTTCATCCCACCTGAAATAGAGGTCCTGGATGGCAGGGAGCTCAGTCCCAGTAATGTATTGGGCTGTATGCACCACCCTCTGTACCGCCATGTGATTGAGAGTGGTGCTATTGCCATACCAAGCAGTGATATAGCCAGTCAAGATGCTCTCAATGGTACAACTGTAGACCTTATTGAGAATTTGAGGGCCCATGCTAAACCTCCTGAGGTGGAAGAGGTGCTGTTGTGCCTTCTTCATGACTGTGGTGTGTGTGTGTGGACCATTTTAAGTTCTTAGTGATTTTGACATTGATGAACTTGAGGCTCTCTTGAACCCACTCTACTGCAGTCCCATCGATGTGAATGAGGGTGTGCTCGCCCCCCCCCTCCCCCTAGTCCATGAAAAGCTCCTTGGTCTTACTGACGTTGAAGGAGAGGTTGTTGTTCCGGCCCCACACTTCCAGGTCACTGACCTCCTCCATGTAGGCTGTCTCATCATTACCAGTGATCAGGCTTACCACCGTCATGTCGTCATGAATATGGTGTTGGAGTCGTGAATGGCCACACAGTCGTGGGTGAACAGGGAGGGCAGGAGGGGACTAAGCACACACCCCTGTGGGGCCCCCGTGTTGATGGTCAGCATGGCGTTAGTTATGTTACCTGCCCTCACCACCTGGGGTCAGCCCATCAGGAAGTCCAGGATCCAATTGCAGAGGGAAGTTTTCAGTACCTGGGTCCTAAGCTTGGTGAAAATGGTGTTTAATGCTGAGCTGCGTTCACTGCAAGACTGAGGGACCTTACAAATAATTGTAAAGTTGTGGGGAAAAATATTGGCACCCTTGTAGTTTTTTCATATAATGCACCACTTCTTCTAGAAAACTGTTGAAATTAAAAAAAAATATGTTGTTATCCAATATGTACATTGCATTCAGAAAGTATTCAGACTTTTGACTTCTTGCACATTTTGTTACGTTACAGCCTTTTTCTAAAATGTATAAAATATATATATATTCTCAGCAATCTACACACAATACCCAATAATGACAGAATGAAAACAGGTTTTGAGAATTTTTGCAAATGTATAAAAAATAAAAAACAGAAATACTTTATTTCCATAAGTATTTAGACCCTTTGCTATGAGACTCTAAATTACCCTCAGATGCATCCTGTTTCCATTGATCATCCTTTAGATGTTTCTACAACTTGATTGGAGTCCACCTGTGGTAAGTTCAATTGATTGGACATGATTTGGAAAGGCACACACCTGTCTATATAAGGTCCCACAGTTCACGGTGCATTTCAGAGCAAAAGCCAAGCAACAAAGTTGGAAGAATTGTCTGTAGAGCCCTGAGACAGGATTGTGTCGAGGCACATATCTCGGGAAAGGTACCAAAACATTTCTGCAGCATTGAAGGTCTCCAAGAACACAGTGGCCTCCATCATTCTTAAATGGAAGAAGTTTGGAACCACCAAGACTATTCCTACAGCTGGCCGCCTGGCCAAACTGAGCAATCGGGGTAGAAGGGCCTTGGTCAGGGAGGTCACCAAGAGCACGTTGGTCATTTTGACAGAGCTTCAGGTCCTCTGTGGAGATGGAAGAACCTTCCAGAAGGACAACCAAGGACAATCAGGCCTTTGTGGTAGAGTGGCCAGATAGAAGCCACTCCTCAGTAAAAGGCACATGACAGCCCACTTGGAGTTTACCAACAGGCACCTAAAGGACTCCTAGACCATGAGAAACAAGATTCATTGGTCTGATGAAACCAAGATTGAACTCTTTGGCCTGAATGCCAAGTGTCACGTCTGGATGAAACCTGGCACCATCCCTAAGGTGAAGCATGGTGGTGGCGGCATCATGCTGATGTTTTTCTGCAGCAAGCACTGGGAGACTAGTCAGGATCAAGGGAAAGATGAACAGAGCAAAGTGCAGAGAGATCCTTGATGAAAACCTGCTAAGACCTTAGACTGGGGTGAAAGGTTTACCTTCCAACAGGACAACGACCCTAAGCACACAGCCAAGAAAACGCAGTGTGTGGCTTCCGGACAAGTGGCCCAGCCAGAACCTGATCAAACATTTCTGGAGAGACCTGAAAATAGCTGTGCATCGACGCTCCCATCCAACCTGACAGAGCTTGGGAGGATCTACAGAAAATAATGGGAGAAACTTCCCAAATACAGGTGTGCCATTCCCAAGAGGACCCGAGGCTGTAATCGCTACCAAAGGTACTTCAACAAAGTACTGAGTAAAGGGTCTGAATGCTTATGTAAATGTATTATTTCTGTTTTTTTCTAAAAGCCTGTTTTTGCTTTGTCATTAAGGGTTATTGTGTGTAGATTGATGAGGAAAATGTTTTATTTAATCCATTTTTATAATAAGGCTGTAACATAACAAAATGTGGAAAAGGTCAATGGGTCTGAATACTTTCCGAATGCACTGTATGTCTTTGTGTGCAGTTGATCAGAACAAAACAATCTGAATAATTCATAAATCTTAGCTTATTCCACAAAGAAATCCTATAATGGCCCTGACATTATTATTTACACCTTCTAGAAGTAGTTATAAACAATTTGTGTCAGGATAGCTAGGAGTGGTGGGTTTGGAGTCAAGCGCAGAGAGCAAAGTTCCAAAAGAGAATGTTTATTCCAAGTATGGGTCAAGCCAAAAACAACAGGCACACATGACCACAAAAACAGGAACAAAAACACACCGTAAGCAATAAAACACGAACCTCCACTGACAGCAAAATAAACAAGCCCGCACAAAAGCAGGCGGGCCCTGAAGGCTTAAATATCCCTGAATAAACGGTTAACAAGAAACAGGTGGAAACAATCAAGACAAAACCAACAGAAAAGGGGAAAGGAATCGGTGGCAGCTAGTAGACCGGTGACGACGACCGCCGAGCACCGCCCGAACAGGGAGAGGAGCCACCTTCGGTGGAAGTCGTGACAGAAATCCCTCAGCAGTGATGGATCCAAGATGTCCTCCACCGGTACCAAGCACCTCTCCTCCGGACCGTACCCCTCCCAATCCACGAGATACTGCAGGCCCCTCACCCGGCATCTAGAGTCCAGAATGGAACGTACGCTGGGGGCCCCTCGATGATCAGAGGGGGCAGAGGGACCTCGGGTACCTCACCTTCCTGCAGTGGACCAGCTACTGAGGAGAGACACATGAAACGAGGGGTTAATGCGACAGGAAGAAGGGAGCTGTAACCTATAACACCTCCTCGTTTATCCTCCTCAGGACTTTAAATGGTTCCACACACTGCGGCACCAGCTTCTGGCCGGGCAGGTTGGAGGGGCAGGTTTCGGATCGAGAGCCAGACCCTGTCCACCGGTGCGAACACAGGGGCCTCACTGTGGTGGCCGACAGCGCTCACCTTCTGCCTCCCACCAGCCAGTTTGAGCGATTCCTGGACGGCTCTCCAGGTCTCCTTTGAGCGCTGCACCCACTCCTCCACCGCAGGAGCCACGGTCTGGCTCTGATGCCACAGTGCTGGCTGGTAGCCCAACATGCACTGGAAAGGCGACATGTTCGTCGAGGAGTCGGAGGAGTGAGTTTTGTGCTAACTCCGCCCATGGGACGTACCTCGCCCATTCTCCTGGCCGGTCCTGGCAATAAGACCGCAGAAACCTACCCACATCCTGGTTCACTGTCTCCACCTGCCCATTGCTCTCGGGGTGAAACCTGAGGTCAGGCTGATCGAGACCCCCAGACGCTCCATGAAGGCCCTCCAAACTTGGGACGTGAACTGGGGACCCCGATCAGAAACGATGTCCTCAGGCACCTCGTAGTGCCGGAAGACGTGGGTAAACAGGGCCTCCGCAGTCTGCAGGGCCGTAGGGAGCCCGGGCAACGGGAGGAGACGGCAGGACTTCGAAAACCGATCCACAACGATCAGGATCGTAGTGTTCCCCTGAGACGGGGGAAGGTCGGTGAGAAAATCTACAGACAGGTGTGACCAAGGCCGTTGTGGAACGGGGAGGGGCTGTAACTTCCCTTTAGGCAGGTGTCTAGGAGCCTTACTCTGAGCGCACACCGAACAGGAAGAGACATAAAACCTCACGTCCCTCGCTAAAGTGGGCCACCAGTACTTCCCTCTAAGACTCTGCACTGTCCTCCTAATTCCCGGATGACCCGAAGAGGGTAGAGTATGGGCCCACTGGATCAGTTTGTCGCGAACACCAAGCGGCACGGACCTACGTCCCGCTGGACACTGTGGGGAGCATGTTCCAATCGGGACGCCCACTCGATGTCCACGTCCACCTCCCATACCACCGGTGCCACCAGACAGGAAGCCGGGAGTATGGGAGTGGAATCGATGGACCGCTCCTCGGTGTCATAGAGATGGGACAGCGCGTCGGCCTTAATGTTAAGGGAACCCAGTCTATAGGGGATGGTGAACCTAAATCTGATGGAAAAACATGGCCCACCTTGCCTGACGAGGATTCAGTCTCCTCGCTGCCCTGATGTACTCCAGATTACGGTGGTCAGTCCAGATGAGAAAAGTGTGTTTAGCCCCCTCAAGCCAATGTCTCCACACCTTCAGAGCTTTTACCACAGCCAGCAACTCCCGGTCCCCCACGTTATAGTTCCTCTCCGCCGGACCGAGCTCCTTCGGAAAAAAAGCGCAGGGGCAGAGCTTCAGTGGCGTGCCCGAGCGCTGTGGTAGCATGGCTCCAACCCCAGCCTCGGACGTGTCCACCTCCACTATGTAGATGGTATCGAGTACAGTATATACATATGAGATGAGTATGTAAACAAAGTGGCATAGTTAAAGTGGCTAGTGATACATGTATTACATAAAGATGCAGTAGATGATATAGAGTACAGTATATATGTATACATATGAGATGAATAATGTAGGGTATGTAAACATTATATTAGGTAGCATTGTTTAAAGTGGCTAGTGATATATTTTACATAATTTCCCATCAATTCCCATTATTAAAGTGGCTGGAGTTGAGTCAGTGTGTTGGCAGCAGCCACTCAGTGTTAGTGGTTGCTGTTTAACAGTCTGATGGCCTTGAGATAGAAGCTGTTTTTCAGTCTCTCGGTCCCAGCTTTGATGCACCTGTACTGACCTCGCCTTCTGGATGATAACGGGGTGAACAGGCAGTGGCTCAGGTGGTTGTTGTCCTTGATGATCTTTATGGCCTTCCTGTAACATCGGGTGGCGTAGGTGTCCTGGAGGGCAGGTAGTTTGCCCCCGGTGATACGTTGTGCAGACCTCACTACCCTCTGGAGAGCCTTACGGTTGTGGGTGGAGCAGTTGACGTACCAGGCGGTGATACAGCCCGCCAGGATGCTCTCGATTGTGCATCTGTAGAAGTTTGTGAGTGCTTTTGGTGACAAGCCGAATTTCTTCAGCCTCCTGAGGTTGAAGAGGCGCTGCTGCGCCTTCTTCACGATGCTGTCTGTGTGGGTGGACCAATTCAGTTTGTCTGTGATGTGTATGCCGAGGAACTTAAAACTTACTACCCTCTCCACTACTGTTCCATCGATGTGGATAGGGGGGTGTTCCCTCTGCTGTTTCCTGAAGTCCACAATCATCTCCTTAGTTTTGTTGACGTTGAGTGTGAGGTTATTTTCCTGACACCACACTCCGAGGGCCCTCACCTCCTCCCTGTAGGCCGTCTCGTCATTGTTGGTAATCAAGCCTACCACTGTTGTGTCGTCCGCAAACTTGATGCAAACGTGATGATTGAGTTGGAGGCGTGCGTGGCCACGCAGTCGTGGGTGAACAGGGAGTACAGGAGAGGGCTCAGAACGCACCCTTGTGGGGCCCCAGTGTTGAGGATCAGCGGGGTGGAGATGTTGTTGCCTACCCTCACCACCTGGGGGCGGCCCGTCAGGAAGTCCAGTACCCAGTTGCACAGGGCGGGGTCGAGACCCAGGGTCTCGAGCTTGATGACGAGCTTGGAGGGTAACTAGTGTTGATGTCTTCACTATTATTCTACAATGTAGAAAATAGTAAAAAATAAAGAACAACCCTTGTATGAGTAGGTGTGTCCAAACCTTTGACTGTTACTGTACATCAAACTTGTGATTAAATCGCAAACAGTATTCACTTGCAATTAAATGTCATTATGTCTTTACTGTATATCCCTTGGCGAAAAAAGGACTAGACTACATTTCTAGTTAATTTTCTTTCCATTACATTATCAGTATGTCCATACCTAATATCAGACTGTACAATATGGGTGTTCAGTCCACTTCCTGAATATGCAGCATGGTCCCATGCCTGGACCTCATATTCCACATCACACTCTTCTATGTTATTGTTGTTGTTGATTGTTGTTGTTTTTTTCTGGTGTGCATGGAACACCCCCTTTGGGCACATGACGAGTCTGTTTTATCCCATAATGTAAAAAAAAGACTATCCCTCTGTTGGTCAAGAAACCCTGTGAAAATAATCACTGGCTGGGATTAGAGTCCATTCAGCTCTCTCTCACTCCCCTCTCCCTTAAAGATTTCTCTCTCTTTCTCTGTGGGGCTTTGGGCTATTTTTCTGCTTTCTCTCTGCAGTTATTTGCACCCCCATGGCCGTGGTGGAGAGTAAATAACCTCTTATCGAAAGCAAGCACAATGGGATTGCCCTGCAGTCCTCCAGCTTTATCCACTGAGATAGCGGTGGGCGGATGAGGTTCTAGGCACGAGGGCAGGGGCATGGGACCGGACGGGCTGCAGAGCCACGCACAGCAGATGGATCTAGCCCATGTGTGAGGGGGAAGAGGGAGGGGTAGACCCCCACCCCTCCCCACTGGGTAGCACAGAGCAGCATTTTAAGGGGCATTGTGCTGTTAATGGTGCTGACTAGCGAAACCTCACTGCTGTTCTGCGTTTCTGTCTGCACTTTACAACTAAAACGATGTAACCTGGTGATGAGGACAGAGGACAGCCAGAGGGTTGAGACACCCTCCAGAGGACCATGGTGGTATTGCAGGCAGCAGACAGTCAGAGAAACATGAGGGTTGGAGGATTATTTTTCCAGGGCATTTTGTGCTACTACAGTCTCCAGCAGGTGGTGGTGCTGAGACAGGTTTGATCAATATGCTCTTCAGCCAAGCATCAGCAGGTCTCCAGAGGAGGGAGGAATGAGGAAGTGGAGGGGCACCCACATTAGGAGAATCATCATAGCTCTGGGTGTCTGGCACATAGACAAGTGTGATGGTTGCTGTAAATCCAGCATAAGAGAATGAAGCTGTCACACAGGCTGCGGGGGAGACGGATCCCCTGCATTACTTTATGAATTAGAGGGGTCTCAGGGGGAGGGTGTTATTTACTGCGCTGGGGGGAATCATACCTTATCATAACAACAGACAGACAGACAGACAGACAGACAGACAGACAGACAGACAGACAGACAGACAGACAGACAGACAGACAGACAGACAGACAGACAGACAGACAGACAGACAGACAGACAGACAGGACTAATTACAGCCACTTCAGTTTGCACTCTTCTGACACCAAGCAACCCTATGGATTAATCACTGCCCTTCTCACTTCTGAAGAGAAGACACAACAATATTTGTATTACATACATAGAATAAACATCTAGTTTAGTTAATTACACACTTTTTTGGGGATATTTGAAATAATATAACTTTCTTGTTTGGTCAAATTCTCAATGTGAGGGCATTAATGAAATTACAACTGGCAATCGCGATAATAATCCATTAAACCCCAAACCTCAGAGCATGAGATGAGATCCACACCAAGGTAATCAGTCAGATAGTGCTTGGCTGTGTGCTGCTGTGGGCGATACACTGTAGTGTCATTCATTATTCACACTTACAGACTCTTCATAATAAAGTTGGCATAGTGAAAAATGAAGGTAGTGGTCTTGTAGCAGCTTAGACTTGAAGTCTTTGTCTCCTCCAGCTCTGGCTTCATTGGCCCACTTATATACTTGATCTACCAGCTGGCCATGTGTTAGCCTTGGCTTATTGGAAGTAAGCAAAGTTATTGGGGCAAGTTGGATGTGTGTGTAAATAAAGCCAGTAGGGTGCAGCCAGTGGTGGTTGGCATAGGAGTGGGATGGGGGTAGGCAGGGGGACAGGAGCGAAGGGGAGGGGGTAGGCAGGGGGACAGGACAGGAGTGAACAGAGGAGGAGGGGGTAGGCAGGGGGACAGGAGTGAAGAATGAAATGGTAAAGGACAGGAGTGAAGGAGGTGCAGGGGTAGACGACAGGGGAGGGGGTGGCAACAGGAGTGAAGGAGGTGAAGGGGACAGGAGTGAAGAATGAAATGGTAAAGGACAGGAGTGAAGGGTGGGGACAGGGTGAAAAGGAGGAGGTAGACGACAGGAGTGAAGAGGAGGAGGTAGGGGACAAGGAGTGAAGAGTGAAGAGGTATGGGACAGGAGTGAAGAGGAGGAGGTAGGGGACGGGATTGAAGAATGAAATGGTAAGGGACAGGAGTGAAGGGTGCAGGGGTAGACGACAGGAGTGAAGAGGAGGAGGTAGGGGACAAGGAGTGAAGAGTGAAGAGGTATGGGACAGGAGTGAAGAGGAGGAGGTAGGGGACAGGAGTGAAGGGTGAAGAGGTAGGAGACAGGAGTGAAGAGGAGGAGGTAGGGGACAGGAGTGAAGAGGAGGAGGTAGGGGACAGGAGTGAAGAGTGAAGGGGTAGGGGACAGGAGTGTAGAGGAGGAGGTATGGAACAGGAGTGAAGAGTGAAGAGGTAGGGGACAGGAGTGAAGAGGAGGAGGTAGGGGACAGCAGTGAAGAGGAGGAGGTAGGGGACAGGAGTGAAAGGGAGGGGGAAGGCAGGGGACAGCAGTGAAGGGAGGGGGTAGGAAATTGGGAACATGAGCGGAGCGGAAGCAGCAGATGGGTTTGGGCGTCCCATTAGCAATGTCCCATCAGTCAGAGCCAGCTGCCACTCGGTGTGCCCCTGAGAGGACGGCCATCGCCCCCAGTGGAATACCCCTCAGCCCCCCCAACCCAACCCCAGACAATCCCAGCCTCCCCCAGCCCAGCCAATCCCAGCCTCCCCCAGCCCAGCCAATCCCAGCCTCCTCAGACTGCCCTTTCACATGAACACATCTGCATTCAGCTTTATAGAGGGAAGAAGAACTGTTTGGGAATTTGGCTGAATTTGACATTATATAACACTGTGGCAGCGGGATTCCAACTTTATGTTGTACTTCAAACCTCTCGTACAGGAGGTTTTTATGGAACAGTCAAGTGCTATTTCTCACAAACTGAATGTGACATATTACATGACATATTACTCATTAAAACTAAAGTGCTTGATGAGTCATACCGAATATGACATTGAATATTGATAGGATTTTTGTATGGTTCTTACGTTATTTGAGGGCCTTGCAATATATACAGTGCATTCGGAAAGTATTCAGGAAAGTATTCAGGAAAGTATTCAGGAAAGTATTCAGGAAAGTATTCAGGAAAGTATTCAGGCCCCTTGGCATTTTCCACATTTTGTTACATTACAGCCTTATTCTAAAATTGATTAAATAAAACATTATCCCAATCTACACACAATACCCCATATTGACACATTTTTACAAATGTATAAAAAAAAAAAAAAAACAGAAATACCTTGTTTACATAAATATTCAGACTATTTGCTCGAAATTGAGCTCAGGTGCATCCTGTTTCCATTTACCATCCTTGAGACGGTTCAACAACTTGATTGGAGTCCACCTGTGGTAAATTGTATTGATTGGACATGATTTAGAAAGGCACACACCTGTCTATATAAGCTCCCACAGTTGACGGTGCATGTCAGAGCAAAAACCTAACCATGAGGTGGGAGGAATTGTCCGTAGAGCTCTGAGACAGGATTGTGTTGAGGCATAGACAGTGGTGGAAAAAGTACGCAAATGTCATACAAAAAGTAAAGCTCCCTTAATAGAAAATGACTCAAGTAAAAGTGAGTCACCCAGTAAAATCCTACTTGAGTAAAAGTCTAAAAGTATTTGGTTTTAAATATACTTAAGTATCGAAAGTAAATGTATTTGCTAAAATATACTTAACTATCAAAAGTAAAAGTAAAAGTTTGAATAATTTCAAATTCCCTACATTAAGCAAACCAGACTGGATTATATACTTGTTGTTTTTGAATTGATGGATAGCCAGGGGCATGCTCCAACACGCAGACATCATTTACAAACGAATCATGTGATTGGTGAGTCCACCAGATCAGAGGCAGTAGGGATGACCAGAGATGTTCTCCTGATAAGTGTGTGAATTTGACAATTGTCCTGTCCTGCTAAGCATTCAAAAACATAATGAGTACTTTTGGGTGTCAGGGAAAGTGAATGGAGTAAGACGTTTATAGTTTTCTTTAGGAATGCAGTGAAGTAACACATAAAAGTTGTCAAAAATATAAATAGTAAATATACCCTAAAAACTACTTAAGTAGTACTTTCAAGTATTTTTACAAGTACTTTCCACCAGTGGGCACAGATCTGGGGAAGGGTACCAAAATATTTCTGCAGAATTGATGGTCTTCAAGAACACAGTGACCATCGTTCTTAAATGGTTCAAATATATGATAGTCTAAAGAAGCAGTAGGTGAGTCAAACCGAACCCCTGGAGAGATGCAAGCCTACTGACATTCACCCTGGCCTTTGAATCAGCATCTGAAAACCAGGCCAGGGGGACAGGAGCATGTAAAACGCATAAATTAAGTGACATCACAATGCTGTAAATTCATTACTTGTTCAGGAAGTATCATACAATCTATGTCACAGTCTTATGCATAATGGCCTGTATATATACTGTGTTCAGGAATGTATGCTACATACATCATGGACCATATACTGTATATGGAATGATTATACTTGTGGTATACGAGTGTAAACCCAGACCAATGCCATATTGTGGTTGAGTCCACCCTGCCATGCCAGTGTGTGTGTGGGCCCAGCTGGGACGTAGGAGGCAGTGCTACCCTGGTCAGACCTCAGTTGATCTGTAGCTTTATTAACTGGAAGTGGTAGTGATGGGATTTCCTTGCCCAGACAAGCAGGTTGCTCCTGTCACTCAATCTGACCCACAGGTTTTAAAGCAGAGCGGCTGTGTCATGCTTCCCATACACACCATCACACATACATCATGTGCCCCCCCAACCCAATCCTTTTCTTCTTCAATCCTTTTCTCCTTCACTCGTTTTCTCCTTCTTTTTTTAATAGCTCTTTGTTCTCTGCTATTTTTATCCCCCGTGTTGAGATTTGCTCATCTCCATGGCAACTGTATTGAAAGCTTTAACTGTCTAATATGGTCCGACGAAGGACCTTCGTGGTCCTTTCTAAATGTTACTTAGGTGGAGATCAGTATTTTGTCACACCGTTTCATTTTAAGATGCTGTTTGAATGTCTTAAGTGTTCCCGTGCCTGCTGCCTCCCCTGCATCTCTCTCCATGCTGTCCCCCCCTCGCCTCCCCTGCATCTCTCTCCATGCTGTCCCCCCCTCGCCTCCCCTGCATCTCTCTCCATGCTGTCCCCCCTCGCCTCCCCTGCATCTCTCTCCATGCTGTCCCCCCCTCGCCTCCCCTGCATCTCTCTCCATGCTGTCCCCCCCTCGCCTCCCCTGCATCTCTCTCCATGCTGTCCCCCCTCGCCTCCCCTGCATCTCTCTCCATGCTGTCCCCCTCGCCTAACCTGCATCTCTCTCCATGCTGTCCCCCCTCCCTCCCCTGCATCTCTCTCCATGCTGTCCCCCCCCCCTCGCCCCCCTGCATCTCTCTCCATGCTGTCCCCTCCCCCTCGCCTCCCCTGCATCTCTCTCCATGCTGTCCCCCCTCGCCTCCCCTGCATCTCTCTCCATGCTGTCCCCCCCTCGCCTCCCCTGCATCTCTCTCCATGCTGTCCCCTCCCCCTCGCCTCCCCTGCATCTCTCTCCATGCTGTCCCCTCCCCCTCGCCTCCCCTGCATCTCTCTCCATGCTGTCCCCCCTCGCCTCCCCTGCATCTCTCTCCATGCTGTCCCCCCTCGCCTCCCCTGCATCTCTCTCCATGCTGTCCCCCCTCCCTCCCCTGCATCTCTCTCCATGCTGTCCCCCCTTCCCCTGCATCTCTCTCCATGCTGTCCCCCCGCCTCCCCTGCATCTCTCTCCATGCTGTCCCCCCCTCGCCTAACCTGCATCTCTCTCCATGCTGTCCCCCCTCGTCCCCCATCTCTCTCCATGCTGTCCCCCCTCGCCCCCCTGCATCTCTCTCCATGCTGTCCCCTCCCCCTCGCCCCCCTGCATCTCTCTCCATGCTGTCCCCCCTCGCCTCCCCTGCATCTCTCTCCATGCTGTCCCCCTCGTCTCCCCTGCATCTCTCTCCATGCTGTCCCCTCCCCCTCGCCTCCCCTGCATCTCTCTCCATGCTGTCCCCCCCTCGCCTCCCCTGCATCTCTCTCCATGCTGTCCCCCCCTCGCCTCCCCTGCATCTTTCTCATGCTGTGTCCCCCCTCGCCTCCCCTGCATCTCTCTCCATGCTGTGCCCCCTCTCCTCCCCTGCATCTCTCTCCATGCTGTCCCCTCCCCCTCGCCCCCCCAACGGCATTTCTCTCCATGCTGTCCCCCCTCGCCTCCCCTGCGTCTCTCTCCATGCTGTCCCATCCCCCTCGCCTCCCCAGCATCTCTCTCCATGCTGTCCCCCCTCGCCTCCCCTGCATCTCTCTCCATGCTGTCCCATCCCCCCTCGCCTCCCCTGCATCTCTCTCCATGCTGTCCCCCCTCGCCTCCCCTGCATCTCTCTCATGCTGTCCCATCCCCCCTCGCCTCCCCTGCATCTCTCTCATGCTGTGTCCCCCTCTCCCTCCCCCTTCCCCCCAGGATTGTCTTTACCTCTCTGAGCCAAGGGGCGTGCTGTTGTAGAGTAAATCTGCACTGTCCTGTGCCTCACTCTAGAGAGCCGATTGGAAGCCATGCATTTTGCGACCACTGTGAGGCCTACTTTTATGAAACCGAAAAATATCAGTGTGCTTGTGCAGGGGTTTCCCGGGTTTTAGAATTTTCTCCATGTCTCCTGACACCTCCCCCCTCAGCAGAAACATGTCACTGTGCGTCCAGTGCCTCTCTTTCAACCGCAGCTGTGTGGATTGGATCAAATGCACTGTGTGGTACACCATGTCTCTGCTTGGATGCTGTATCTATGAGAGAAGGTAATCCCACAGGCAGCTCAGGATATTTGATTAGTCAGGAGGGTTTTCTTCAGCGTGTTCACCACTCTACTGCTGGTGCGTGGGCCACTGGTCCTTGTGTTGTCTGCCATCTACTGAGTGTGTGTGAGTTTGTGCTTGTGGATACGTGTGTGCGCCACAGGAGGTTGTTGGCACCTTAATTGGGGAGGGTGAGCTCGTGGTAATGGCTGGAGCGGAATAGGTTTCCATGTGTTTGATGCCATTCCATTTGCTCCATTACAGCCGTTATTATGAGCCATCCTTCCCCCAGTAGCTTCCTGTGGACTGTGCGTAAGGTTGTGTGTGAGTGTGTGTTGTGTACCCACTAACAGGGATCCTACATCCCCGCTGAAAAAAATGCATAGACCAACGCACATTTCAATCTAGTTTATGTTGGTCCATGCTGGTCTATGCTGGTCAGTGCCGGTCTGATGCTGGTCAAGCTGGTCTGACCAGCATGGTCTAGTTGGTGAACCTGGTCTGACCAGCATGGTCTAGTTGGTGAAGCTGGTCTGACCAGCATGGTCTAGTTGGTGAAGCTGGTCTGACCAGCATGGTCTAGTTGGTGAAGCTGGTCTGACCAGCATGGTCTAGTTGGTGAAGCTGGTCTGACCAGCATGGTCTAGTTGGTGAAGCTGGTCTGACCAACATGGTCTAGTTGGTGAAGCTGGTCTGACCAGCATGGTCTAGTTGGTGAACCTGGTCTGACCAGCATAATGAAGGCTGGTCTCCATGGTCTAGTTGGTGAAGCTGGTCTGACCAGCATGGTCTAGTTGGTGAAGCTGGTCTGACCAGCATGGTCTAGTCTGAACCTGGTCTGACCAGCATGGTCTAGTTGGTGAAGCTGGTCTGACCAGCATGGTCTAGTTGGTGAAGCTGGTCTGACCAGCATGGTCTAGTTGGTGAAGCTGGTCTGACCAGCATGGTCTAGTTGGTGAAGCTGGTCTGACCAACATGGTCTAGTTGGTGAAGCTGGTCTGACCAGCATGGTCTAGTTGGTGAACCTGGTCTGACCAGCATGGTCTAGTTGGTGAAGCTGGTCTGACCAGCATGGTCTAGTTGGTGAAGCTGGTCTGACCAGCATGGTCTAGTTGGTGAAGCTGGTCTGACCAGCATGGTCTAGTTGGTGAAGCTGGTCTGACCAGCATGGTCTAGTTGGTGAAGCTGGTCTGACCAGCATGGTCTAGTTGGTGAACCTGGTCTGACCAGCATGGTCTAGTTGGTGAAGCTGGTCTGACCAGCATGGTCTAGTTGGTGAAGCTGGTCTGACCAGCATGGTCTAGTTGGTGAAGCTGGTCTGACCAGCATGGTCTAGTTGGTGAAGCTGGTCTGACCAGCATGGTCTAGTTGGTGAAGCTGGTCTGACCAGCATGGTCTAGTTGGTGAACCTGGTCTGACCAGCATGGTCTAGTTGGTGAAGCTGGTCTGACCAGCATGGTCTAGTTGGTGAAGCTGGTCTGACCAGCATGGTCTAGTTGGTGAAGCTGGTCTGACCAGCATGGTCTAGTTGGTGAACCTGGTCTGACCAGCATGGTCTAGTTGGTGAAGCTGGTCTGACCAGCATGGTCTAGTTGGTGAAGCTGGTCTGACCAGCATGGTCTAGTTGGTGAAGCTGGTCTGACCAGCATGGTCTAGTTGGTGAAGCTGGTCTGACCAGCATGGTCTAGTTGGTGAAGCTGGTCTGACCAGCATGGTCTAGTTGGTGAAGCTGGTCTGACCAGCATGGTCTAGTTGGTGAAGCTGGTCTGACCAGCATGGTCTAGTTGGTTATGCCTTTGCTGTGTTTTTGACCACTGGTGACCAGCATAAGCTAAAGCAAAACCAGCATCAATTCACATTATGCTGGTTTGCAAAGTGATGTTTAAATCCTTTTGGAAAGCAGCCAGAGTGGATTCCCACAATCTGCATTGAGAATGACTGCCAGGGTAAGAAAGATGAATGAATTAGACGACCTAAACCATCTAAACTGGAACAACCACTACAGTAATGGATGCAATAAATCCAACAGATTGGATTAGTTTAGAAAAATGTATGGTCCTGAATGCAGAAGGTGTGTGAATAGAAGTTCCATTTTTTTGATATCCCCACTCAGACTGGATTCCAATAGGAATTATACCTCACTTTGCAAGCCAGCATAATGTGACTTAATCCTGGTTTTGCGGGTGACCAGCATACGTGTCCAAAACACAGCGAAGGCTGGTCTCCAGGGAAAACATAACGAAGGCTGGTCTCCAGGGAAAACATAACGAAGGCTGGTCTCCAGGGAAAACGTAACGAAGGCTGGTCTCCAGGGAAAACATAACGAAGCCTGGTCTCCAGGGAAAACAACGAAGGCTGGTCTCCAGGGAAAACAACGAAGGCTGGTCTCCAGGGAAAACATAACGAAGGCTGGTCTCCAGGGAAAACATAACGAAGGCTGGTCTCCAGGGAAAACATAACGAAGGCTGGTCTCCAGGGAAAACATAACGAAGGCTGGTCTCCAGTGAAAACAGAATGAAGGCTGGTCTCCAGACCATGCTTGTCTATGCTGTTTTTTTGAGCAGGGATGTTGTGGCAACTGACTGGCAGTACAAACATATTGAATAACTAAAGGCTTCAGTGTAGCGAGGCATTAGAAACACAAAAACACATCCACACTGATGCGCACAGAATCACTGGAACTGGTACTGTACAGACACATTAGCGATGGGGAGGGTCAGAGGACGTGTTCAAATGAAACAAATGCAAGACAGAAATAACTCTGGACCATTGAGGCTAATACTGCACGCGCAGACACACATACACAAACACATCCACAGCTGGACCTGCCCACCACTGAGTCATGTGGTAAAAAGTGTGAACGTACATGCTTTTAAAAGCCAAGTCAGATAATGAATTAAGTTCATCATCAGTTGCATCCTGTGCTAGTCTTCCCAGGTGAACGGAGCTCACTACTTCTAAAGTATTAAACGCTCTCCCCCACTTTCCTCCTGCTCTTCCCAGGCTCTCCCTGTGCTCTCCTCCTGCTCTTCCCAGGCTCTCCCTGTGCTCTCCCCTGCTCTTCCCCTGCTCTCCCTGTGCTCTCCCTGTGCTCTCTCCCCGCTCTCCCCCTGCTCTTCCCAGGCTCTCCCTGTGCTCTCCGACTGCTCTTCCCCTGCTCTCCCTGTGCTCTCCCTGTGCTCTCCCCCAGCTCTCCCCCTGCTCTTCCCAGGCTCTCCCTGTGCTCTCCCCGTGCTCTTCCCCTGCTCTCCCTGTGCTCTCCCCTGCTCTTCCCAGGCTCTCCCTGTGCTCTCCTCCTGCTCTTCCCAGGCTCTCCCTGTGCTCTCCCCCTGCTCTTCCCAGGCTCTCCCTGTGCTCTCCCCCTGCTCTTCCCAGGCTCTCCCTGTGCTCTCCTCTTGCTCTTCCCAGGCTCTCCCTGTGCTCTCCCCCTGCTCTTCCCAGGCTCTCCCTGTGCTCTCCCCCTGCTCTTCCCAGGCTCTCCCTGTGCTCTCCGACTGCTCTTCCCCTGCTCTCCCTGTGCTCTATCCCCGCTCTCCCCCTGCTCTTCCCAGGCTCTCCCTGTGCTCTCCGACTGCTCTTCCCCTGCTCTCCCTGTGCTCTCCCTGTGCTCTATCCCCGCTCTCCTCCTGCTCTTCCCAGGCTCTCCCTGTGCTCTCCTCCTGCTCTTCCCAGGCTCTCCCTGTGCTCTCCCCCTGCTCTTCCCAGGCTCTCCCTGTGCTCTCCTCCTGCTCTTCCCAGGCTCTCCCTGTGCTCTCCTCTTGCTCTTCCCAGGCTCTCCCTGTGCTCTCCCCTGCTCTTCCCAGGCTCTCCCTGTGCTCTCCGACAGCTCTTCCCCTGCTCTCCCTGTGCTCTCCCTGTGCTCTATCCCCGCTCTCCCCTCTGCTCTTCCCAGGCTCTCCCTGTGCTCTCCGACTGCTCTTCCCCTGCTCTCCCTGTGCTCTCCCCTGTGCTCTATCCCCGCTCTCCTCCTGCTCTTCCCAGGCTCTCCCTGTGCTCTCCTCCTGCTCTTCCCAGGCTCTCCCTGTGCTCTCCTCCTGCTCTTCCCAGGCTCTCCCTGTGCTCTCCCCCTGCTCTTCCCAGGCTCTCCCTGTGCTCTCCCCCTGCTCTTCCCAGGCTCTCCCTGTGCTCTCCTCCTGCTCTTCCCCTGCTCTCCCTGTGCTCTCCTCCTGCTCTTCCCCTGCTCTCCCTGTGCTCTCCCTGTGCTCTCCGACTGCTCTTCCCCTGCTCTCCCTGTGCTCTCCCTGTGCTCTATCCCCGCTCTCCCCCTGCTCTTCCCAGGCTCTCCCTGTGCTCTCCGACTGCTCTTCCCCTGCTCTCCCTGTGCTCTCCCTGTGCTCTATCCCCGCTCTCCTCCTGCTCTTCCCAGGCTCTCCCTGTGCTCTCCTCCTGCTCTTCCCAGGCTCTCCCTGTGCTCTCCTCCTGCTCTTCCCAGGCTCTCCCTGTGCTCTCCCCCTGCTCTTCCCAGGCTCTCCCTGTGCTCTCCCCTCCTGCTCTTCCCAGGCTCTCCCCTGTGCTCTCCTCCTCCCTGCTCTTCCCCTGCTCTCCCTGTGCTCTCCTCCTGCTCTTCCCCTGCTCTCCCTGTGCTCTCCCTGTGCTCTCCGACTGCTCTTCCCCTGCTCTCCCTGTGCTCTCCCTGTGCTCTATCCCCGCTCTCCCCCTGCTCTTCCCAGGCTCTCCCTGTGCTCTCCGACTGCTCTTCCCCTGCTCTCCCTGTGCTCTCCCTGTGCTCTATCCCCGCTCTCCTCCTGCTCTTCCCAGGCTCTCCCTGTGCTCTCCCCCTGCTCTTCCCCTGCTCTCCCTGTGCTCTCCCCCTGCTCTTCCCAGGCTCTCCCTGTGCTCTCCTCCTGCTCTTCCCAGGCTCTCCCTGTGCTCTCCCCCTGCTCTTCCCAGGCTCTCCCTGTGCTCTCCTCCTGCTCTTCCCAGGCTCTCCCTGTGCTCTCCAACTGCTCTTCCCCTGCTCTCCCTGTGCTCTCCCCTGCTCTATCCCCGCTCTCCCCCTGCTCTTCCCAGGCTCTCCCTGTGCTCTCCGACTGCTCTTCCCCTGCTCTCCCTGTACTCTCCTGTGCTTTCTCTTCCCAGGCTCTCCCTGTGCTCTCCCCCTGCTCTTCCCAGGCTCTCCCTGTGCTCTCCCCCTGCTCTTCCCAGGCTCTCCCTGTGCTCGCCAACTGCTCTTCCCCTGCTCTCCCTGTGCTCTCCCTGTGCTCTATCCCCGCTCTCCCCCTGCTCTTCCCAGGCTCTCCCTGTGCTCTCCGACTGCTCTCCGACTGCTCTTCCCCTGCTCTCCCTGTGCTCTCCCCCTGCTCTATCCCCGCTCTCCTCCTGCTCTTCCCAGGCTCTTCCTGTTGTCGTGTCTTTACTACCATTAAATTGAAGAGTTTTTATCAAAGATTCTCTGTAATTAGTATTACGCGATCACCTGATTAATCATGTAACTGTAATTAACTAGGTCGGGGCACCAAGGAAAAATATTCAGATTACAAAGTTATCATTTCCTAAAATAACTTTTCAGATATTTTATCTGATCAATTAGTCTTCGAATTAATGAATTATTTACTTTACCTCACGTTAGTCTCATTCCAAACATTGTAAATTGTTGGTTATCTGCACGAACCCATTTACTTTACTATATATCATCCATACATCAATTGTCTTAAATCATTTATTTATTACTAACTAAGTAATTCACAGAAATGCATAAACAAACAAGGTAAATGTGGTTACAAGAAATGATAGGGGAATGTGCCCTAGTGGGCTAAACCGGCATCGCGGCTTGTTAGACAAAAGGGGAAGTGGGGGTCAACTGAGATGAGACACTACAAAGTTGATAATTATAACAATAGAAATACTAATCCTTTGCACATAAACGCTCACTCACATTCGGGAACAATTGCAATCAATATATATATATTTACGCTTAGTGTGTCGTCGAGAACTTTGTTGAAAAGTTTGTTTCTGTTGGAGAGATTTGTCCGTCCCTCTCTCTCTCTCTCTCTCTCTCTCTCTCTCTCTCTCTCTCTCTCTCTCTCTCTCTCTCTCTGTCTTGGTTAGAGGGGATAGTTCATAGCGACATTCATTCATATTGTTGTAGAATGGCTGTTTCGGCAGTTGTCATTCTTCGTGTTCAATGATACCGTATTTATAGCTGCAGACTAGTTATTATTCTGTCGGTATCGATAGTCTAAGAGTTTAACCACGTGGTATGGTTAAAAGATTCAGCAATGGTTTACAACCTTCGTCCTCTCCTAATGGAGAAAAACATGGTCTGGTGATAATTTCTCAAAGTTGGGTTTTATTCAGAATTGCAGAAAAGGGGCTGTCTCAGGATGCCTGACCCTAACTGGGCTCAGGGGCGGTCCTCTGATTTAGTTCAAATCAAAAGGGAATTGTATTTTCCTTCATTAAACATTCCAAAATCATATTACACAATTTTACAAACAGTATCATACTCACACATTCATCTTATACAACAGTTAGATGTAAACGTGGGCTATTATATAAACAGCGTTATGGTTATGTGGCCACTCCCATGAGCTTCCCCAAGTTGTAACAAACGGACCAGTTCGTAGCTGGATTCTTCACCGATCTCTTATACTTTCTCCAGAACATGAAATTTGTTCGTACCTCAAGTTCTGTGAGGTGGATAAAAGTCCTTTGTGCTCTATGAAAATGTACTCTCTCTATACTGTGTGTCCATGAGGAGATCCTCAGGAATTTACGACGTCTCTCTGACCACAGCAGCCTCGTTGAAGGAGGGAAGGGGGAGGCAGGGAGAGGGGGATGGGGCTTGCTATACCCAAAGAGGGCAACGTCATGACACTGTGCTCTCCCCCGTTCTCCCCCTGCTCTTCCCCTGCTCTCCCTGTGCTCTCCCCCTGCTCTTCCCTTGCTCTCCCTGTGCTCTCCCCTGCTCTTCCCCTGCTCTCCCTGTGCTCTCCCCCTGCTCTTCTCCTGCTCTCCCTGTGCTCTCCCCCTGTGCTCTCCCCCTGCTCTCCCCCTGCCCTCCCTGTGCTCTATCCCCTGCTCTCCCCCTTTCCCGGCTCTCCCTGTGCTCTCCCCCGCTCTTCCCCTGCTCTCCCTGTGCTCTCCCCCTGTGCTCCCCCCCTGCTCTTCCCAGGCTCTCCATGTGCTCTCCCTCTGCTCTTCCCCTGCTCTCCCTGTGCCCCCCCTGCTCTTCCCCTCTCCCCTGTGCTCTCCCCTGATCTCCCTGTGCTCTCCCCCTGCTCTTCCCCTGCTCTCCCTGTGCTCTCCCCTGCTCCCCCTGCTCTCCCTGTGCTCTCCCCCTGCCCTCCCTGTGCTCTCCCCTGCTCTTCCCTGTGCTCTCCCCTGCTCTTCCCCCCTGCTCTCCCTGTGCTCTCCCCCCTGCTCTTCCCCTGCTCTCCATGTGCTCTCCCCCTCTTCCCCTGCTCTCCATGTGCTCCCCCCTGCTCTTCCCCTGTGCTCTCCCTGTGCTCTCCTTCTGCTCTTCCCCTGCTCTCCATGTGCTCTCCCCCTGCTCTTCCCCTGCTCTCCCTGTGCTCTCCCCTGCTCTTCCCCTGCTCTCCCTGTGCTCTCACCCTGATCCCCTGTGCTCTCCCCTGCTCTTCCCCCTGCTCTCCTGTGCTCTCCCCCTGCTCTTCCCCTGCTGCTCTCCCCCTGCTCTCCCTGTGCTTTCCCCTGCTCTTCCCCAGCTCTCCCTGTGCTCTCCCCTGCTCTTCCCCTGCTCTCCCTGCTCTCCCTGTGCTCCCCCTCCCCTGCTCTTCTCCTGCTCTCCCTGTGCTCTCCCCCTGTGCTCTCCCCTGCTCTTCCCCTGCTCTCCTCTCCCCCTGCTCTCCCCTGCCCTCCCTGTGCTCTATCCTCGCTTTCCCCTGCTCTCCCCCTGCACTTCCCCGGCTCTCCCTGTGCTCTCCCCCGCTCTTCCCCTGCTCTCCCTGTGCTCTCCCCCTGCTCTTCCCAGGCTCTCCATGTGCTCTCCCCTGCTCTTCCCCTGCTCTCCCTGTGCTCTCCCCTGCTCTTCCCCTCCTCCCTGTGCTCTCCCCTGATCTCTGCTCTCCCCCCTCTTCCCCTGCTCTCCCTGTGCTCTCCCCTGCTTTTCCCCTGCTCTCCCTGTGCTCTCCCCTGCTCTCCCTGTGCTCTCCCTGCTCTTCCCCAGCTCTCCCTGTGCTCTCCCCTGCTCTTCCCCTGTTCTTCCCCTGCTCTCCCTGTGCTCTCCCATGCTCTTCCCCTGCTCTCCCTATGCTCTCCCTGTGCTTTCCTTCTGCTCTTCCCCTGCTCTCCATGTGCTCTCCCCCTGCTCTTCCCCTGCTCTCCCTGTGCTCTCCCCCTGCTCTTCCCCTGCTCTCCCTGTGCTCTCCCCTGATCTCCCTGTGCTCTCTCCCTGCTCTTCCCCTGCTCTCCCTGTGCTCTCCCCTGCTCTTCCCCTGCTCTCCCTGTGCTCTCCCCCTGCTCTCCCTGTGCTCTCCCCTGCTCTTCCCCAGCTCTCCCTGTGCTCTCCCCCTGCTCTTCCCCTGCTCTCCCTGTGCTCTCCCCCTGTTCTCCCTGTGCTCTCCCCTGCTCTTCCCCTGCTCTCCCTGTGCTCTCCCCTGCTCTTCCCCTGCTCTTCCCCTGCTCTCCCTGTGCTCTCCCATGCTCTTCCCCTGCTCTCCCTGTGCTCTCCCTGTCCTGTCCCCCTGCTCTCCCTGTGCTCTCCCACAGCTCTTCCCCTGCTCTCCCTGTGCTCTCCCCCTGCTCTTCCCCTGCTCTCCCTGTGCTCTCCCTCTGCTCTTCCCCTGCTCTCCCTGTGCTCTCCCTGTGCTCTCCCCCTGCTCTCCCTATGCTCTCCCCCTGCTCTTCCCCTGCTCTCCCTGTGCTCTCCCCTGCTCTTCCCCTACTCTCCCTGTGCTCTCCCCCTGCTCTTCCCCTGCTCTCCCCCCGCTCTCTTCCTGCTCTCACCATGGTCCCCCAGGATGCCTCTATGTGGCCCTGTCACTGGTCTTCCGTTCCCCACCACGTCACTTGTCAATGAGGGAGCAGGTGGACCCAGCAGGGTCAGCTGGGTAATGTCTTCACCAGCCACACCTGTCACACTTCCCGAACCATTACAGACACATTCATGGACACAAACACACACACAAACGCACAAGTCCAGAAATGTACATTTAAAACCGAGTTTGCTTGGGTTCACATAACTGGCCAGCATATATTGGGGCGTCACTTGGCCTAGCTTAGTCCATGTGAATTTCACAGATAATTGAGTTTTCAGACCACTTGCAGCCTATGTAGATAAACTGCAAGATCTTTAGTGTACAGAACATTACCTATGTAGCATTTGTAACCTAATGTATTGATTTACTGTCTATAATACAGTAGTATACACAACAGCACAGTACTTGATGTGGGGCGACTACAGTATCTGTGAAAACATTGTGTTGACATTCAATGTTTACTACCTTTCAATAGAAAACAGGCACAATGCAATACAAAGTGGCTGCAGTCCATTGTCCAGATACAGTATTCAGACCCATTGGATTTTTTTGTTAGGTTACAGCCTTATTCTAAAATTAATTACATTGTTTTAATCAATTTACACACAATACCCCATAATGACAAAGCAAAAACATGTTTTTAGACATTTTTGCTAATTTATTGAAAATAAAAAACTGAAATATCATATTTACATACAGTTGAAGTCGGAGGACATACACTTAGGTTGGAGTCATTAAAACTCGTTTTTCAACCACTCGACAAATGTCCTGTTAACAAACTAGAGTTTTGGCAAGTCGGTTAGAACATCTACTTTGTGCATGACACAAGTAATTTTTCCAACAATTGTTTGCAGACAGATTATTTCACTTGTAATTCACTGTATCACAATTCCAGTAGGTCAGAAGCTTACATACACGAAGTTGACTGTGCCTTTAAACAGCTTGGAAAATTCCAGAAAATGATGTCATGGCTTTAGAAGCTTTTGATAGGCTAATTGTCAACAGTTGAGTCAATTGGAGGTGTACCTGTGGATGTATTTAAAGGCCTACCTTCAAACTCAGTGCCTCTTTGCTTGACATCATGGGATACTCAAAAGAAACCAGCCAAGACCTCAGAAAAAATAGTAGACCTCCATAAATCTGGTTCTTCCTTGGGAACAATTTCCAAACGCCTGAAGGTACCACTTTCATCTGTACAAACAATAGTACGCAAGTATAAACACCATGGGACCACGCAGCTGGAAGGAGACGCATTCTGTCTCCTAGAGATGAACGTACTTTGGTGTGAAAAGTGTGATTCAATCCCAGAACAACAGCAACGGACTGTGTGAAAATGCTGGAGGAAACAGGTACAAAAGTATCTATATCCACAGTAAATCGAGTCCTATATCGACATAACCTGAAAGGCAGCTCAGCAAGGAAGAAGCCACTGCTCCAAAACAGCCATAAAAAAGCCAGACTACAGTTTGCAACTGCACATGGGGACAAAGATGGTACTTTTTGGAGAAATGTCCTCTGGTCTGATGAAACAATAATAGAACTGTTTGGCAATAATGACCATTGTTGTGTTTGGAGGAAAAAGGGAGAGGCTTGCAAGCCGAAGAACACCATCCCAACTGTGAAGCACGTGGGTGGCAGCATCATGTTGTGGGGGTGCTTTGCTGCAGGGGGGACTGGTGCACTTCACAAAATAGATGGCATTATGAAGAATGGAAATTTTGTGGATATATTGGAGCAACATCTCAAGAAGTCAGTCAGGAAGTTAAAGCTTGGTCGCAAATGGATCTTCCAAATGGACAATGACCCCAAGCATACTTTCAAAGTTGTGGCAAAATGGCTTAAGGACAACAAATTCAAGGTATTGGAGTGAGCATCACAAAGCCCTGACCTCAATCCCATAGGAAATTTGTGGGCAGAACTGAAAAAGTGTGTGCGAGCAAGAATACCTTCAAACCTGATTCAGTTACACCAGCTCTGTCAAGAGGAATGGGACAAAATTCACCCAACTTATTGTGGAAAGCTTATGGAAGGCTACCCGAAACGTTTGACCCAAGTTAAACAATTTAAAGACAATGCTACTAAATACGAACTAAGTATATGTAAACTTCTGACCCACTGGGAATGTGATGAAAGAAGTAAAAGCTGAAATAAATCATTCTCTCTACTATTATTCTGACATTTCACATTCTTAAAATAAAGTGTTACTAGGATTAATTGTCAGGAATTGTGAAAAACTGAGTTTAAATTATATAACTAAGGTGTGTGTAAGCTTCCGACTTCAACTGTAAGTATTCAGACCCTTTTCTCAGTACTTTGTTGAAGCACCTTTGGCAGCGATTACAGCATCAAGTCTTCTTGGGTATGACGCTACAAGCTTGACACACCTGTATTTGGTTTGTTTCTCCCATTATTCTCTGCAGATCCTCTCCAGGTCTGTCAGGTTGGATGGGGAGCTTTGCTGCACAGCTATTTTCAGGTCTCTCCAGAGATGTTCGATTGGGTTCAAGTCCGGACTCGGCCTGGGACATTCAAGAACATTCAGAGACTTGTCCCGAAGCCACTCCTGCGTTGTCTTAGCTGTAAAGTAGAAAAATGTTTAACAAGTCAAAGGGTCTGAATCCTTTCCAAAGGCACTGTATGTACTGTACAGTACAACACATTCGGAAAGTGTTCAGACCCCTTGACTTATTCCACATTTTGTTACGATACAGCCTTATTCTAAAATGGATTAAATTATATTTTTTCCTCGTCAATCTACACACAATACCCCATAATGGCAAAGTGAAACAAGTTTTTAGAATTTTTAAAAAATATATTAAAAAAAGACAAAAAAAAGAAATACCTCCTTTACGTAAGTAGTCAGAACCTTGCTTTCGAAATTGAGCTCAGGTGCATCCTGTTTTCATTGGTCATCCTTGAGATGTTTATACAACTTGATTGGAGTCCACCTGTGGTAAATTCAATTGATTGGACATGATTTGGAGAGGCACACACCTGTCTATATAAGGTCCCACAGTTGACAGTGCATGTCAGAGCAAAAACCGAGCCATGAGGTCGAAGGAATTGTTCATAGAGCTCCGAGACAGGATTGTGTCGAGGCACAGATCTCGGGAAAGGTACCAAAACATTTCTGCAGCATTGAAGGTCCCCAAGAACAAAGTGGCCTCCATCATTCTGGTGCCATGATAAGAACCTCTCCCTCAATGTGATCAAGAAAAAGGAGATGATTGTGGACTACAGGAAAAGGAGGAAAGAGCACACACCCATTCTCATTGATGGGGCTGTAGTTGAGCAGGTTGAGAGCTTTCCACATCACCAACAAACTATCATGGTCCAAACACACCAGGACAGTCGTGAAGAGGGCACGCCAAAGCCTATTTCCCCTCAGGAGACTGAAAATATTTGGCATGGGTCCTCAGATCCTCAAAAAGTTATACAGCTGCACCATTGAGAGCATCCTGACTGGTTGCATCACTGCCTGGTATGGTAACTGCTCGGCCTCTGACTGCAAGGCACTATAGAGGGTAGTGCGAACGGCCCAGTACATCACTGGGGCCAAGCTTCCTGCCATCCAGGACCTCTATACCAGTCGGTGATAGAGGAAGGAACTAGACCTGTCAGTCTCCAGCCACCCGAGTCATAGACTGTTCTCTCTGCTACCGCACGGCAAGCGGTACCGGTACGCCAAGTCTAGGTCCAAAACGCTTCTTAACAGCTTCTACCCCCAAGCAATAAGACTCCTGAACAGCTAATCAAATGGTTACCCAGACTATTTGCATTGCCCACCCCTCCCTTTTACGCTGCTGCTACTCTCTGTTTATTATCTATGCATAGTCACTTTAACTCTACCTACATATACTGTACATATTACCTCAATTACCTGACTAACCTGTGCCCCCGCACATTGACTCTGTACCGGTACCTTACTGCTGCTCTTAAATTTATTATTATTTTTCTTTTTTACGTAAAACTTATTTTTCAAAAAATTGCATTGTTGGTTAATGGCTTGTAAGTAAGAATTTCACTGTAAGGTGAATACCTGTTGTATTCTGCACATGTGACAAAAACATTTGATTTGATTTGAAATGCAAGAGGTTTGTAACCACCAAGACTCTTCCTAGAGGTGGCCGCCTGACCAAACTGACCAATCGGGGGAGAAGGGCCTTGGTCAGGGAGGTGACCAAGAACCTGATGATTCCTCTGTGGAGATGAGAGAACCTTATAGAAGGACAACCATTCTGCAGCACTCCACCAATCAGGCCTTTATGGTAGAGTGGACAGACGGAAGTGGCCAGACCACTTGGAGTTTGCCAAAAGGCACCTAAAGGAATCTCAGACCATGAGAAACAAGATTCTCTCTTTGGCCTGAATGCCAAGTGTCACATCTAGAGGAAAAGTGGCACCATCCCTACGGTGAAGCATGGTGGTGTTAGCATCATGCTGTGGGGATGTATTTGAGTGGCAGGGAATAGGAGTCTAGTCAGAATCGAGGGAAAGATGAATAGAGCAATGTACAAAGAGACCCTTGATGAAAACCTGCTCCAGAGCGCTCATGACCTCAGACTGGGGCGAAGGTTCTCCTTCCAACAAGACAATGACCCTAAGCACACAGCCAAGAAAACGCAGGAGCGGCTTTGGGACAAGTCTCAGAATATCTTTGTGGCTCAGCCAGAGCCCGGACTTGAACCCAATCGAACATCTCTGGAGAGACCTGAAAATAGCTGTACAGTGACGCTCCCCATCCAACCTGACAGAGCTTGAGGATCTGCAGAGAAGAATGGGAGAAACCTCCCAAATACAGGTATGCCACACTCGTAGTGTCATACCCAAGAAGACTCAAGGCTGTAATCGCTGCCAAAGGTGCTTCAACAAAGTACTGAGTAAAGTTTGGACACACCTACTCATTCATTTTTACTCATTTCTACAGTATATAATAATAGTGAAGACATCAAAACTGAAATAACACATATGGAATCCAAATGTAGTATGCAAAAAAGTGTTCATATAAAATAGATTTGAGATTCTTCAAGGTAGCCACCCTTTGCCTTGATGACAGCTTTGCACAATCTTGGCATTCTCTCAACCAGCTTCATGAGGTTATCACCTGAGAGAGAGAGAGAGAGAGAAAGAGAGTGAGTGAGTGAGAGAGAGAGAGAGAGAGAGAGAGTGAGTGTGAGTGAGTGGTGAGTGAGTGAGTGAGTGAGTGAGTGAGTGAGTGAGTGAGTGAGTGAGTGAGTGAGTGAGTGAGTGAGTGAGTGAGTGAGAAAATACACCTGAATAATCAGAGTGCTTCTCCAGCGGCTGATATGGCAGCATCTAACGCATTATGAGTGTTGGTGAGGTGGTGTGACCCCAAACTGGAGTGAGGGACAGTCAGGCAATCTGTAACAGTGTCCAAGGCCACCCTGAAATACGACCAATCAATATTGGCAATGAGAAGCGGTGTGACAAGTGGTCTATCAACACCTCTGTGCAGAGGAAGGTAGAGTCATAAATCAATCCTGTGCTTCAGGTCCTGCTTGTCCCAGCGTACTTAGAATGGCAAGAGAAGGCAACTACTGGGTGTTAGCAGCTTGAGGTAAATTAGTTTTGTACAATTGCAAAATGAAAAGAAAAGAAAAACAACTGTTGATAAAAATGAAGCTTTTTTAAAACATTTTGAACCGAAGTCAGTAGACCAATGAAGTCATTACTGCTGAACCCGCACAAAACTACTTCTGTCAGGCAGCACTTTATCAACTATTGACACACCAGACAGCGAGGCTGATAGACTGCTTTTGAACTGGGAAATAACATTGATGGAGTACGGCATGATACTAAACTACTGGACCAATGAACAGCACTTCATTTACCGCTCTGTGACAAAAAATGATCAATTCCATGTGCCGTGAAATGTACAAGTTGCCATTGTTTCTTTATTCCTCTCCCTTGACTTGGCTCGCTGTCTCTCACCTTTTAGTGCATAATACATGTGGAGACAGACAGTTGTGCGTCACCTCTGCACTGGCGGTTTGTGTGGAAGGATTTATTGGGTTCTGATGCCCTCGACCTGAAGAGAAAATAGAACCACCTGCCGCACCAGGTAGCCTAGTTGTTACGTCATGTGATACTTGTTCCCAGCTTGTTGTGTTGGTTCTCTCACCCCAGAAGGACAAAGATCTGTACAAGGACACATGCCTCTGACCATTTATTTTCATCCCAATTGAACAAATACTAGAAATTACAGTAGAGTTTCTAATGATAAAATGTCCTATTAATGATGAATGGTGATTGTGATGATGTTGATGATGGTGACAGTAATGGTAATAGTGATGACGATGCTGCTGCTGATGATGATTACACGTTCACAGGAGATCTGCCTCCACCTTGGCATCTCCTCCCCACCCCAGGAGATGGAGGAGATTGTGTCCTGGGACCAATATTTTTGGATGCTGCAGTGGAGATGGGGGGAAGGGGGTGTTAGGGGTGTAGGACAGAGAAGGCTAGTGGGAGGAGCTATAGGAGGACTAGCTCATTGTAATGGCTGAAATGTCATTAATGGAATAATGTAATTAATGTAATTCATAGTAGTCCTGCTGTGGATGAGTAAGATCTCTCACCACCTAACAGCTTACAGTATCTACGCCTAGAGTCCTTTATGTCTCTCTCTGTCTGTCTCTCTGTCTCTCTCTGTCTGTCTGTCTGTCTGTTCAATTCTATTCAAGGGGCTTTATTGACATGGGAAACATGTGTTAACATTGCCAAAGCAAGTGAGGTAGATAATATACAAAAGTGAAATAAACAATAAAAATTAACAGTAAACATTACACATACAGATGTTTCAAAACAATAAAGACATTACAAATGTCATATTACGTATATATACAGTGTTGCAACGATGTACAAATGGTTAAGGGTACACAAGGGGAAATAAGCATAAATATGGGTTGTGTTTACAATGGTGTTTGTTCTTCACTGGTTGCCCTTTTCTTGTGGCAACAGGTCACAAATCTTGCTGCTGTGATGGCACACTGTGGAATTTCATCCAGTAGATATAGGAGTTTATCAAAATTGGGTTTGTTTTCGAATTCTTTGTGGATCTGTGTAATCTGAGGGAAATATGTGTCTCTAATATGGTCATACATTGGACAGGAGGTTAGGAAGTGCAGCTCAGTTTGCACCTTATTTTGTGGGCAGTGTGCACATAGCCTGTCTTCTCTTGAGAGCCATGTCTGCCTACGGCGGCCTTTCTCAATAGCAAGGCTATGCTCACTGAGTCTGTACATAGTCAAAGCTTTCCTTAAGTTTGGGTCAGTCACAGTGGTCAGGTATTCTGCCACTGTGTACTCTTTGTTTAGGGCCAAATAGCATTCTAGTTTGTTCAGTTTTTTTGTTAATTCTTTCCAATGTGTCAAGTAATTATCTTTTTGTTTTCTCATCATTTGATTGGGTCTAATTGTGCTGCTGTCCTGGGGCTCTGTGGTGTGTGTTTGTGTTTGTGAAAAGAGCCCCAGGACCAGCTTGCTTAGGGGACTCTTCTCCAGGTGCATCTCTCTGTAGATGATGGCTTTATTATGAAGGTTTGGGAATCGCTTCCTTTTAGGTGGTTGTAGAATTGAATGGCTCTTTTCTGGATTTTGATAATTAGTGGGTATCGGCCTAATTCTGCTCTGCATGCATTATTTGGTGTTCTACGTTGTACACGGAGGATATTTTTGGTGTTTGTCCCATTTTGTGAAGTCTTGGTTGGTGAGCGGACCCCAGACCTCACAACCATAAAGGGCAATGGACTCTATGACTGATTAAAGTATTTTTAGCCAGATCCTAATTGGTATGTTGAATTTTATGTTCCTTTTGATGGCATAGAATGCCCTTCTTGCCTTGTCTCTCAGATCGTTCACAGCTTTGTGGAAGTTACCTGTGGTGCTGATGTTTAGGCCAAGGTATGTCAAGTTTTTTGTGTGCTCTAGGGCAATGGTGTCTAGATGGAATTTGTATTTGTGGTCCTGGCGACTAGACCTTTTTTGGAACACCATTATTTTGGTCTTACTGAGATCTACTGTCAGGTTCCAGATCTGGCAGAATCTGTGCAGAATATCTAGGTGCTGTTGTAAGGCCCTCCTTGGATGGTGACAGAAGCACCAGATCATCAGCAAACAGTAGACATTTGACTTCAGATTCTAGTAGGGTGAGGCCGGGTGCTGCAGACTTTTCCAATTTGTTGATATATATGTTGAAGAGGGTGGGGCTTAAGCTACATCCCTGTCTCACCCCATGGCCCTGTGAGAAGAAATGTGTGTGTTTTTTTGCCAATTTTAATGCACACTTGTTGTTTGTGTACATGGATTTTATAATGTTGTATGTTTTACCCCCAACACCACTTTCCATCAATTTGTATAGCAGACACTCATGCCAAATTGAGTCGAAGGCTTTTTTTGAATCAAAAAAAGCATGAGAAGACTTTGCCTTTGTTATGGTTTGTTTGGTTGTCAATTAGGGTGTGCAGGGTGAATATATGGTCAGTTGTATGGTAATTTGGTAAAAAGCCAATTTGACATTTGCTCAGTACATTGTTTTCATTGAGGAAATGTACGTGTCTGCTGTTAATGATAATGCAGAGGATTCTCCCAAGGTTACTGTTGACGTATATCCCACGGTTGTCACGACTCCCACCGAAGGTGGCTCCCCTTTCTGTTCGGGTGGCGCTCGGCGGTCGCCGTCACCGGCCTACTAGCTGCCACTGATCCTTTTCCCCCTTTCTGTTTATTGGTTTCACGTGTTTTGTATTTAGGCTGATTAATGTTAACCAGTAGGCCCGCCTGCTCTTTGTGCGGGATTGTTTGTGTGACTAGTGTGCACATTTGAGGTTAACGTGTTTCCCATTTTGTGGGCCAGAGCTAAGGATGATGTCAAAGAGTTTTAGTATAGCCAATTGGAATTTGTTGTCTGTATATTTGATCATTTCATTAAGGATACCATCAACACCACATGCCTTTTTGGGTTGGAGGGTTTTTATTTTGTCCTGTAACTCATTCAAGGTAATTGGAGAATCCAGTAGGTTCTGATAGTCTAAAATAGTTTATTCTGAGAATTGTTTTTGATCCTGTATATGTTTTTGCTCTTTATTCTTTGTTATAGAGCCAAAAACATTGGAGAAGTGGTTTACCCATACATCTCCATTTTGGATAGATCATTATTCGTGTTGTTGTTTGTTTAGTGTTTTCCAATTTTCCCAGAAGTGGTTAGAGTCTATGGATTCTTCAATTACATTGAGCTGATTTCTTACGTGCTGTTCCTTCTTTTTCCGTAGTGTATTTCTGTATTGCTTTAGTGATTCACATAGTGAAGGTGTAGACTCAAGTTTTCTGGGTCTCTATGTTTTTGGTAGGACAGGTTTCTCAATTTCTTTCTTAGAATTTTGCATTCTTCATCAAACTATTTGTCATAGTTGTTAATTTTCTTTGGTTTTCTATTTGAGATTTTTTAGATTTGATAGGGAAGCTGAGCGGTCAAATATACTGTTAAGATGTTCTACTGCCAAGTTTACACCTTCACTATTACAGTGAAACGTTTTACCCAGGAAATTGTCTGAATTTGTTGTTGCCTAATTGTTTTTTGGTAGGTTTCCAAACTGCATTCCTTCCATCTATAGCATTTATTAATGTTACTCAGTCCCTTTGGCTTTGATGCCTCATGATTGAGTATTGCTCTGTTCAAGTAGACTGTGATTTTGCTGTGGTCTGATAGGGGTGTCAGTGGGATGACTGTGAACGCTCTGAGAGACTCTGGGTTGAGGTCAGTGATAAAGTAGTCTACAGTACTACTGCCAAGAGATGAGCTATAGGTGTACCTACCATAGGAGTCCCCTCAAAGCCTACCATTGACTATGTACATACCCAGCGTTCAACAGAGCTGCAGGAGTTGTGACCCGTTTTTGTTGGTTATGTTGTCATAGTTGTGCCTAGGGGGGCATATGTGGGAGGGAATGCTGTGACCTGCAGGCAGGTGTTTGTCCCCCTGTGTGCTGAGGGTGTCAGGTTCTTGTCCTGTTCTGGCATTTAGGTCGCCACAGACTAGTACATGTCCCTGGGCCTGGAAATGGTTGATTTCCCCCTCCAGGATGGAGAAGCTGTCTTCATTAAAGTATGGGGATTCTAGTGGGGGGATATAGGTAGCACACAGGAGGACATTTTTCTCTGTTCAGATCATTTCCTTTTGAATTTCTAGCCAAAAGTAAAATGTTCCTGTTTTGATTATTTTAATGGAGTGAGTTAGGTCTGCTCTATACCAAATTAGCATACCCCCTGAGTCCCTTCCCTGTTTCACACCTGGTAGTTTGGTGGATGGGACTACCAGCTCTCTGTAACCTAGAGGGCAACCAGCTCTTTGTAACCTAGAGGGCAACTAGGTGAACCTAGTTCGTCCTGTCTGTCTGTCTCTATCTGTGTCTGTCTGTCTGTCTGTCTGTCTGTCTGTCTGTCTGTCTGTCTGTCTGTCTCTCTTTGCCTGTATGTCTCTCTTTGTCTGTATGTCTCTCTCTCCCTCTTTTTCTCTCTCTCTCTCTCTGTCTGTCTATTTTGTCTCTCTGTCTCTCTCTGTCTGTACGTCTCTCTCTGTCTGTCTATTTTGTCTCTTTGTCTCTAGTCTGTGACTCTTTCGTTCTCTCTGTCTCCAGTATGTCTGTCTCTTTCATTCTCTCTGTCTCTAGTCTGTCTGACTCTTTCGTTCTCTCTGTCTCTAGTCTGTCTGTCTCTTTCGCTCTCTCTGTCTCTAGTCTGTCTGTCTTTTTCGTTCTCTCTGTCTCTAGTCTGTGTGTCTCTTTCATTCTCTCTGTCTCTAGTCTGTCTCTCTTTCATTCTCTCTGTCTCTCGTCTGTCTGTCTCTTTCATTCTCTCTGTCTCTAGTCTGTGTGTCTCTTTCACTCTCTGTCTCTAGTCTGTCTCTTTCAGTCTGTCTGTCTTTTCGTTCTCTGTCTCTACTCTTTCGTCTGTCTCTTTGTCTGTTCTTTCGTTCTCTGTCTCTAGTCTGTGTGTCTCTTTCACTCTCTCTGTCTCTAGTCTGTGTGTCTCTGCTTGCTTTGCTTCTACATACTCTATTATTTCCTTTTCATGTAGTTTTGATGACCCTTGAGTAGGCTCTCATCTCCACACTGCTTTATATGTGAGTAGTTCCCCCTGGGTCTTACAGACATGCAGAATACTGAGCCCATTTTGGTTGACGGATTAGTATACATGTAGTTTGACACCACAGTAGAAGGGTTTGTGTTGCCTGCAGTGAGTACTGCTGTATCCTGGGTTGTTTTATTCTGTGTAAAAAATGCCCTGCTAATAGGAAGAGGAAGGTCCAAACCATGACCCGGCAGGACCTGCCTATGGGTTCAGAACCCATGCCTCTGAAAATATTAGATGAATCATATATATGGGAGTTTATATACCAAGTAAAGCAGAAATAAGCCCAGGGGAAAGTGCTGTCTGTCTGTCTGTCTGTCTCTGTCTGTATGTCTCTCTCTCTGTCTGTATATCTCTCTGTCTCTCTCTGTCTGTATGTCTCTCTCTGTCTGTATGTCTCTCTCTGTCTGTATGAATCTCTCTGTCTGCATGTCTCTCTCTGTCTGTATGTCTCTCTCTGTCTGTATGTCTGTTTGTCTATTTTTGTCTCTCTATCTCTCTCTCTCTGTATGTCTCTCTCTGTCTGTCTATTTTGTCTCTCTGTCTCTCTTTGTCTGTATGTCTCTCTCTGTCTGTCTATTTGGTCTCTCTGTCTCGCTCTGTCTGTCTATTTTGTATCGCTGTCTCTGTCTGTCTCTCTCTGTCTGTACGTCTCTCTCTGTCTGTCTATTTTGTCTCTTTGTCTCTAGTCTGTGACTCTTTCGTTCTCTCTGTCTCCAGTATGTCTGTCTCTTTCATTCTCTCTGTCTCTAGTCTGTCTGTCTCTTTCGCTCTCTCTGTCTCTGGTCTGTCTGTCTCTTTCATTCTCTCTGTCTCTAGTCTGTCTCTCTTTCGTTCTCTCTGTCTCTAGTCTGTCTGTCTCTTTCATTCTCTCTGCCTCTAGTCTGTGTCTCTTTCATTCTCTCTGTCTCTCGTCTGTCTGTCTCTTTCATTCTCTCTGTCTCTAGTCTGTGTGTCTCTTTCACTCTCTCTGTCTCTAGTCTGTGTGTCTCTTTCATTCTCTCTGTCTCTAGTCTGTGTCTCTTTCACTCTCTCTGTCTCTAGTCTGTGTGTCTCTTTCGTTCTCTCTGTCTCTAGTCTGTCTGTCTTTCGTTCTCTGTCTCTACTCTGTCTGTCTCTTTCGTTCTCTCTGTCTCTAGTCTGTGTGTCTCTTTCACTCTCTCTGTCTCTAGTCTGTGTGTCTCTGCTTGCTTTGCTTCTACATACTCTATTATTTCCTTTTCATGTAGTTTTGATGACCCTTGAGTAGGCTCTCATCTCCACACTGCTTTATATGTGAGTAGTTCCCCCTGGGTCTTACAGACATGCAGAATACTGAGCCCATTTTGGTTGACGGATTAGTATACATGTAGTTTGACACCACAGTAGAAGGGTTTGTGTTGCCTGCAGTGAGTACTGCTGTATCCTGGGTTGTTTTATTCTGTGTAAAAAATGCCCTGCTAATAGGAAGAGGAAGGTCCAAACCATGACCCGGCAGGACCTGCCTATGGGTTCAGAACCCATGCCTCTGAAAATATTAGATGAATCATATATAAGTTTATATACCAAGTAAAGCAGAAATAAGCCCAGGGGAAAGTGCTGTCTGTCTGTCTGTCTGTCTCTGTCTGTATGTCTCTCTCTCTGTCTGTATATCTCTCTGTCTCTCTCTGTCTGTATGTCTCTCTCTGTCTGTATGTCTCTCTCTGTCTGTATGAATCTCTCTGTCTGCATGTCTCTTCTGTCTGTATGTCTCTCTCTGTCTGTATGTCTGTTTGTCTATTTTTGTCTCTCTATCTCTCTCTCTCTGTATGTCTCTCTCTGTCTGTCTATTTTGTCTCTCTGTCTCTCTTTGTCTGTATGTCTCTCTCTGTCTGTCTATTTGGTCTCTCTGTCTCGCTCTGTCTGTCTATTTTGTATCGCTGTCTCTGTCTGTATGTCTCTGTCTGTCTATTTTCTCTCTCTCTCTCTCTCTCTCTGTCTGTATGTCTCTCTCTGTCTGTCTATTTTGTCTATGTCTCTCTCTGTCTGTCTATTTTGTCTCTCTGTCTCTCTCTGTCTGTATCTCTCTCTCTGTCTGTCTATTTTGTCTCTCTGTCTCTCTCTGTCTGTACGTCTCTCTGTCTATTTTGTCTCTCTGTCTCTCTTTGCCTGTATGTCTCTCTTTGTCTGTATGTCTCTCTCTCCCTCTTTTTCTCTCTGTCTCTCTCTGTCTGTCTATTTTGTCTCTCTGTCTCTCTCTGTCTGTACGTCTCTCTCTGTCTGTCTATTTTGTCTCTCTGTCTCTAGTCTGTGACTCTTTGGTTCTCTCTGTCTCCAGTATGTCTGTCTCTTTCGTTCTCTCTGTCTCTAGTCTGTCTGACTCTTTCGTTCTCTCTGTCTCTAGTCTGTCTGTCTCTTTTGCTCTCTCTGTCTCTGGTCTGTCTGTCTTTTTCATTCTCTCTGTCTCTAGTCTGTGTGTCTCTTTCATTCTCTCTGTCTCTAGTCTGTCTCTCTTTCGTTCTCTCTGTCTCTAGTCTGTCTTGTAAATGTCTTGTAAATGTCTGTCTGTCTCTTTCATTCTCTCTGTCTCTAGTCTGTCTGTCTCTTTCATTCTCTCTGTCTCTAGTCTGTGTGTCTCTTTCACTCTCTCTGTCTCTAGTCTGTGTGTCTCTTTCATTCTCTCTGTCTCTAGTCTGTGTCTCTTTCACTCTCTCTGTCTCTAGTCTGTGTGTCTCTTTCGTTCTCTCTGTCTCTAGTCTGTCTGTCTTTCGTTCTCTGTCTCTACTCTGTCTCTTTCGTTCTCTCTGTCTCTAGTCTGTGTGTCTCTTTCACTCTCTCTGTCTCTAGTCTGTGTGTCTCTGCTTGCTTTGCTTCTACATACTCTATTATTTCCTTTTCATGTAGTTTTGATGACCCTTGAGTAGGCTCTCATCTCCACACTGCTTTATATGTGAGTAGTTCCCCCTGGGTCTTACAGACATGCAGAATACTGAGCCCATTTTGGTTGACGGATTAGTATACATGTAGTTTGACACCACAGGAGAAGGGTTTGTGTTGCCTGCAGTGAGTACTGCTGTATCCTGGGTTGTTTTATTCTGTGTAAAAAATGCCCTGCTAATAGGAAGAGGAAGGTCCAAACCATGACCCGGCAGGACCTGCCTATGGGTTCAGAACCCATGCCTCTGAAAATATTAGATGAATCATATATATGGGAGTTTATATAC
This sequence comes from Oncorhynchus masou masou, assembly GCF_036934945.1. Taxonomy (NCBI): domain Eukaryota; kingdom Metazoa; phylum Chordata; class Actinopteri; order Salmoniformes; family Salmonidae; genus Oncorhynchus; species Oncorhynchus masou. The sequence goes on from NC_088219.1 coordinate 19,447,725, forward strand.
CAAGTAAAGCAGAAATAAGCCCAGGGGAAAGTGCTGCTACTAATTTAGTGGCCACTGAAGGCTGCATTACGGAAGAATGCATAATCAGGCTTCAAGAGCGCTTAATTCAACACTGACCAACTTTGAAAGGAATCTCTCTATCTCTCTCTTTCTCTGTACGTGTGTGTGTGGGTTATTTATTTATCTGTACAGTGTGTGTGTGGGTTATTTATTTATCTGTACAGTGTGTGTGTGGGTTATTTATTTATCTGTACAGTGTGTGTGTGGGTTATTTATTTATCTGTACAGTGTGTGTGTGGGTTATTTATTTATCTGTACAGTGTGTGTGTGTGGGTTATTTATTTATCTGCACAGTGTGTGTGTGGGTTATTTATTTATCTGTACAGTGTGTGTGTGGGTTATTTATTTATCTGTACAGTGTGTGTGTGTGGGTTATTTATTTATCTGCACAGTGTGTGTGTGGGTTATTTATTTATCTGCACAGTGTGTGTGTGTGGGTTATTTATTTATCTGTACAGTGTGTGTGTGGGTTATTTATTTATCTGCACAGTGTGTGTGTGGGTTATTTATTTATCTGTACAGTGTGTGTGTGGGTTATTTATTTATCTGTACAGTGTGTGTGTGTGGGTTATTTATTTATCTGCACAGTGTGTGTGTGGGTTATTTATTTATCTGCACAGTGTGTGTGTGGGTTATTTATTTATCTGCACAGTGTGTGTGTGGGTTATTTATTTATCTGTACAGTGTGTGTGTGTGGGTTATTTATTTATCTGTACAGTGTGTGTGTGGGTTATTTATTTATCTGCACAGTGTGTGTGTGGGTTATTTATTTATCTGTACAGTGTGTGTGTGGGTTATTTATTTATCTGTACAGTGTGTGTGTGGGTTATTTATTTATCTGTACAGTGTGTGTGTGTGGGTTATTTATTTATCTGCACAGTGTGTGTGTGGGTTATTTATTTTTCTGTACAGTGTGTGTGTGGGTTATTTATTTATCTGCACAGTGTGTGTGTGTGGGTTATTTATTTAACTGTACAGTGTGTGTGTGGGTTATTTATTTATCTGTACAGTGTGTGCTCATTTCAGGAATAAGTATTTTCACATGAGTTCTATCGCATTTCCAATTGCGTAGATGCAGTAGCAGAAATCTAAACGTAATGTGTGCTGTTTACATGTGATAAATAATTTCGCATCTCTGTGTTGCCATCTATAAAAGTGTAGCGCAGCTGCTCTGAGACAGCTCAAGTCCCTCGGCTGAACCCCTCCTCCCCCTGTTCTTTCCTCCTGGAATGGGCACCGCAGCTGTTCCTGTTGGGGAAACCGGGTGGTTTGGACCACCAGGGCCAGAACTAAGTCTACAGGAATGTGGCTAAAACGACAAGGCCTAAGGCAGCAGGCATGAATATGTACTTAGACTAAAGTGGCGGCCATCTTGTTTAGGCAGTTGTGGGCTGCACCTTCCGAATAGGCGACTTACTATAAGTGGTGGAGATACAGCTCCAGACCAGGGCAAGGAATTCCCTCTACTGTTCCATGTGTCTATACTAAACATAGATTTAACCAATGCATGCTTTCCAAAATGTAAAGAGATCCTATTTTTACTACAACTTCAGATTAGACATTTATGATACAATATAAAAAATGTATTACAATCCCGTGGGCCAGTTAAAAGCAGAAAGCCTCTCAGTCCAAGTTCTTGTTAAATAATAGATGGTGCCTTTCATGCGGAGATAATATTCCAAATCAGTGATTCCTATCTGCAACATATTGTCATTTGATTCCGTAACAGTATCACCTGAATGCAATCTGAGTGAAGGCTGGCTCCCAAATGAGTCTTTAATTGACTCAAACTGGAGCTTCCTGAGGATGTCAAAGCAGAGGGAGCGAGGAGCCCTTGGATTCATCATCCAGGACCTGATGCCTTGTTATAGTAATGACTTAACGAGACAGATAAACAAAGAGCATACAGTGACCAATGTTTCAACGCTTCACTGAACATGGAACGGTCAGGCACAGAGTGGTCAAATTCAACCTATGGCTTCACTTCACCACTGTTGTTTATTCTGGCAACAAATTAGAACATTTCTTATCACAAGACCATATCGTTTATTTCTACCATGGCGTTGTTGAATACTCGTTTCTGATTGGCTTGAAGGGCAGTCTAGAGTGTGCACCTAGTTATATGTTCTATGTTTGAGCTGCTTTTGAAAGCAAAGGTTGAATTTAAAACATTATTGCCATTGTTGAATTTGATTTTCGTAATAGCAAGCTTGGACTGATGTGTTGGTTAGCTAAACTAGCAAGTCTGTTTGAATGGTTACCACGGCAACTACTGTAGCTATGTAGTCAAATTGCTGCTACCTTCATGTACTTCAGTGGATGTTGAACACACTTCTACCTGCAAATGAACACATTTTAGCGGCAAATGTGTTAAATTATAGCCATGGTATAAAAGGGATAAGCAATTCGAGGCTCTATGCGTTCTCAGGAAAGGAATGTGGACTGCGTGGAAGGTCAGTTCCTCTCCGCTAGAGCAACCGTTCATTATTTTCTAGAGAACTCACAGCTCCTCGTTGACTATCCCTTGTATACAGTATACTGTATAGACCCCCGAGTTTGCCTGTGTCCTTTTACTCTTTCGCCATCCTCATCCTCTTCCTTTAACCTTGTCCAAGAGTCCAATCCCTCTTGCCAAACATTTGGAAATGACTTTCACCTACAGTCAAAACATGGGAAACCACGTGTCATTTCCCACATACCTGTGTGACGTGAACAGTGACCAAATAATCTTCTCCTGATCCTAACGTAGGCCTCCCCTTTCTATTTTCATAACAATATTATGCAGAGTGATTTTTCTTGGGGACTCTAATTGACCTTAGGCAAGGTCCCGGAGTCCCCGGACAAAGCAGCAGTAAGATGAATGCGTCAGGACGCTCCATGGGCCAGTGTGTGTCGAGGACACTCAGAGGACTCTACATGCTGAGTCCGTACATCAGAACTCCTCGCCTCGGCCACACACACACACACACACACACACACACACACACAAGGCGGAGCCTGAAATGGTGTCACTGTCACTCTGACCTGGCATGGCCTCCAGTGCTGCTCTGCTGGGGTACCTGCCTCATCCACTCTGTCTCCTGACTTGAACAAAAGACATGGTGGACATTTACCTCGCCTTGAAGTTGATGCTGGACGGTGGAGAAATATAAAAACCTTTATTGTTTACTGCTTGAAGGGGTTCCAAATTCTCGCATGGGGGAGGATCACTGACTGAAATTTAGCTAGCCAGAAATGATAGTAAAAACATCACAGAACAACAACACAGTGTGAAATGTAGGGGGGGGGGGATCTCCCTGCCTTCTGCTATAACAACACAGAGCCCGCCCTGTATTCCTCCAATAATCATTGAAAATCACACCTTTGGAAATACATAGATTAATTAAGAAATTGCGTCTGAGTCATTGTGTTTGGCATTATGAGAGCGTTGTTATTGGTATACCAAACAGTTCCAGTAGGATCTCAATCCCATCACCATGGCATTATGTAAACACTTTACGGGCACATTTGGAAAGCTGTTTGTTTGATTGAGAAGGAATATGTCGCTCATTCCCATTATTTGTTTTTCTCTGCACTTGAGGGCTGTTTCAAGGAAGATGGGATCTCTTCCAACATTTTTTAAAATAAATACTTTCTCTCTCCTCATCGATATACCAGCTGTACCCAACACAGACTGTGATTGTTTTGTGTAATCCATCCTTGCTCTGCATGGCCTGTCAAATGAATGAATCATCAGTCATCAGGTATTATGGGAGAAGAGCAGGCCTGTTTAACTGCCCACTCCCCCCCAATCTATCAGTGTATTGATTCAACTGCGATGAACATGGTGAATGAAGCATAGACAGTACAGTAGATAGACCAGGTTAAAATCACATCTGTCTGAATTCATTTAGGAGCCTCTCTGACAAAAGAAACATTGTATCAGTGGCTCTGACCGTTCTACTGTCCACCTAGATTAGCTGTGGCAGATAGCCCCTACCCCTCCATCTCACACCCCCACCCCCACATCCACAGCGCCACAGAGAAATGTGAAAAGCATGTCATCCCTGAGTAACATCTCCAAATACAGCTAAGCTCACTGTGGGGGCAGATGCATGGATTGAAATACATGGCTGTGTTTTCCTACATGACTCTATCAAGATGCTCAGGATTGGTTGTTTTACATGCTTTATATTCTGATCTTGTGCAACAATGGACCTGTTTAATTTCCAAAAGAGCTTGTAGACATGTTGACCCGCATTACTATAAAGCAAAGTTATTGTGAATTACTTTTGGAGACAACATTATATTTGAGACCATTGGTGTCTATCATCCTGATTTAACCGTATAATGTCAGATTTACATTGAACAGTAAAGAACTGCACACACTGCACCCCTGCCAACAAAACAGAGACCTTGTAAACACAGAGGGTATAAATGTTTACATTCATCCGCCCTTGTTATAAAATTCCAGGCCTCAAATCTAGTCTTACAGCACATTTGCTGGACAACAATATGTACATCATTTTTCAATATGCTGTCCTTCATCTACCGACAAATAAGTCCAGATGGATATTTTATGATGATGGCAATTTACAACAGCCTTCCTGGAAGAAAATTGAATAATATCCTGATCTACGATTTCTGGCGAGGTCATAACAAATTATGAGATTACTTTTGTGTCGGCGTAACCTTGCTGAGCTGTAAATGTACAAGGTGATTCACTACTAAACAAAAACCAGGCTGCGTTTAGTATACAGCTAATATGGTGGTGTCTGTTTGAAATGTATGGCTGGGACAATTAAGTCTCCCCTCCCCCGTTTCATAGTTTATTCCAATAAAAATGATCTTGTCCTAAGTCATTTAGTGAACACTAAAATCAGAATGTGAATTATGGGGGGCCCAGGGGGGGTCTCAGACCCCCTGAATGAGACATGAGTCCCCATAAATGCAACAAAGTCCAACTTTGGGCAGGGGGGTCTCTAAATAATGCTAATTATTTAGACACCCCCACATCTGTGTTATGTGTATTTGTTTTTAGATCCATGTTGCTGCACTTGTCATCTCAGCACAGTCCCGTGACTCAGCCCTTTTCAGGTGCCACCAACTTTGATTTCTACAAAAAAATATCATTTTGTCAGCAAGACGCAACAATTAATTCAGGCTACAAGAGTGCAGACCCAAAGACTATCGCTGAATGCCATTACGCTTGTTGGTGTTTTGTAAACAGGTGTCTCTTTCCATTCATCAGGTGCACAGTGCACTGTTAGGTTGCTGGAATTATTTTGGAGTGGATGAACATGAGCAGGCAGTCTACTATTTGAAGTATTTTTTTTACATAGTTTGTTTGACAATCAGATGAAAACATCATGACTGGTGGTGATCATGGCAAATTAAAAGGCCATTTACTATAATGCACGTTATCTTTTGGGTGCAAGCGCAAAATTGATACCCCCTGAATGTTACGTTATAATTCACACTCTGACTAAGATGTTTGTGGATATATACTGTACAATGGTGATTGTAATTCTTGTTAACCTCTGTGACCTCTTGATGGCTGCCCTGAGGGAAGACCTTGCGTAGCACAACAGATGTCTGATCAGGTGATGCATGCTGGTCTTGGTTGCATGTATGACGATGCAATTTCCCTCTCCTACACGATCATAACCTGAAGGCACAGGGAGGTTTTCTACTGTAGCACTGTCAACCGTCAAATTAACAACGTGAACGATGTTCATTGTACGGAGAACCAATCTTACCCCCACCTTCCCCTACCTAATTGTTTAAAGGTTTAAAGGTTTCCATACATGAAACACACTCATACATCATCATGACAGTACAAGCCGCTGTATGGTCTTTACAACCTACAGTAGACTGTCAGCTCTCTACAGACTAATAGGAGGAGCCTTGGGTCCCCTTGTTTCTCTGGACCTTATGATAATGGCTAGTGGTTATCACATCATACACTCTTAGAAACAAAGGGGCTATCTAGATTCTTAAAGGGTTCTTCCCCATAGGACCCTTTACACAGAGGGTTCTACATGGAACCAAAAAGGGTGTTCCTATGGGGACAGCCGAAGAACCCTTTTGGAACCCTTTTCTCTAATAGTGTGGCCTACTGTACCTGCCAAACAATGTCACAGAGCCTCGCTCTCATCTGATGCAATGCTCTGTTTACAGCACCTCCACGATAAGCCACAATAGCAACCTAATCTTGTAACACGGGGCAGCAATGAGCGATCTCGTCAATTAGAAATTCCCACATGAGGATGGGATCCCAAAAGGAACTCTAGCGAATGATTAACCCATTGTGACCTGCCTGCAGCTCTGTAATTACGCCTTCCTAGAGTTCTCTCCTAATGTGTGTCGGAGGCAGATGCTGAAATCCATCCCTTCCTAATTAACCTTGGCTGACACGGCTCAGAAACAGATGTAATGGACGATGAATTGACTGATCCGCAGTGAAATTGTGACATTTCTTTGCTGATTGCAATCAATATTTGATACTTTCTTTCTAAAGAAAGAGCGATGAACAATATTTATGATAGCGACATATTTTGTGTAATTTATCTGTGTGCTTGCGTGGATGCATGTCTGTGTTCATGTACACCATGTATTCTCACCTCCTCATTTTGACATAGCAGGCTTTATTGACACAAAGAATCAGGTGGAAGGTTAGGAATGTGGTAGAATGTTAGGAATGTGGTTGAATGTTAGCAAACTGGAGGAAGGCTCGGAATGTGGTGGAATTTTTTGTTTTTTATTTTTTATCCTTTATTTAACCAGGTAGGCCAGTTGAGAACAAGTTCTCATTTACAACTGCGACCTGGCCAAGATAAAGCAAAGCAGTGTGACAAAAACAACAACACAGAGTTACACATGGGATAAACAAACGTACAGTCAATAACACAATAGAAAAATCTATGTACAGTGTGTGCAAATGTAGAAGAGTTGGGAGTTAAGGCAATAAATTGGCCATAAGAGGTGAAATAATTACAATTTAGCATTAACACTGGAGTGATAGATGTGCAGATGATGATGTGCAAGTAGAGATACTAGGGTGCAAAAGAGCAAGAGGATAAGTAACAATATGGGGATGAGGTTGCTGGGTGTGCTATTTACAGATTGGCTGTGTACAGGTACAGTGATTCAGGTACAGCTGCCCTGACAGCTGATGCTTGAAGTTAGTGAGGGAGATATGAGTCTCCAGCTTTTTGCAATTCGTTCCAGTCATTGGCAGCAGAGAACTGGAAGGAAAGGCGGCCAAAGGAAGTATTGGCTTTGGGGATGACCATTGAAATATACCTGCTGGACTGCGTGCTATGGGTGGGTGTTGCTATGGTGACCAGTGAGCTGAGATAAGGTGAAGCTTTACCTACCAAAGACTTATAGATGACCTGGAGCCAGTGGGTTTGGCAATGACTATGTAGTGAGGCCAGCCAACGAGAGCATACAGGTCGAGTGGTGGGTAGTATATGGGGCTTTGGTGACAAAACAGATGGCACTGTGATAGAGTACATCCAGTTTGCTGAGTAGAGTGTTGGAGGCTATTTTGTAAATTACATCGCCAAAGTCAAGGATCGGTAGGATAGTCAGTTTTACGAGGTATGTTTGGCAGCATGAGTGAAGAAGGCTTTGTTGCGAAATAGGAAGCTGATTCTAGATTTAATATTGGATTGGACACTGAGGTATTTGCACCAGACACCTAGGTAGTTGTAGTTGTCCACATATTATAAGTCAGAACCATCCAGAGTAGTGATGCTAGTTGGGCGGGAGGGTGCGGGCAGCAATTGACTGAAGAGCATGCATTTAGTTTTACTAGCATTTAAAAGCAGTTGGAGGCCACGGAAGGAGTGTTGTATGGCATTGAAGCTCGTTTGGAGGTTTGTTCGCACAGTGTCCAAAGAAGGGCCAGATGTATACAGAATGGTGTCATCTGCGTAGAGGTGGATCAGAGAATCACCAGCAGCAAGAGCGACATCATTGATACATACATAGAAAAGAGTTGGCCCAAGAATTGAACCCTGTGGCACCCCCATAGAGACTGCCAGAGGTCCGGACAACAGGCCCTACGATTTAACACACTCTATCTGAGAAGTAGTTGGTGAAACAAGCGAGGCAGTCATTTGAGAAGCTAAGGCTATTAAGTCTGCCGATAAGAATGCGGTGATTGACAGAGTCGAAAGCCTTGGCCAGGTCAATGAAGACGGCTGCACAGTACTGTCTTTTATCGATGGCGGTTATGATATCCTTTAGTACCTTTAGTACCGTGGCTGAGGTGCACCCATGACCAGCTCGGAAACCAGATTGCGTAGTGGAGAAGGTACGGTGGGATTCGAAATGGTTGGTGATCTGTTTGTTAACTTGGCTTTCGAAGATTTTAGAAAGGCAGGGCAGAATGGATATACAGTAGTTCTATAACAGTTTGGATCTAGAGTGTCTCCCCCTTTGAAGAGGGGGGTGACCACGGTGGCTTTCCAATCTTTGGGAATCTCAGACGATACAAAAGTGAGGTTGAACAGGCTAGTAATAGGGGTTGCAACAATCTCGGAAAGTGAGGGTCCAGATTGTCTAGCCCAGCTGATTTATAGGGATCCAGATTTTGCAGCTCTTTCAGAACATCAGCTGTCTGGATTTGGGTGAAGGAGAAGCGGGGAGGGGGCTTGGGCATGTAGTTGCAGGGGGTGCTGTGATGTTGGCCGGTGTAGGGGTGGCCAGGTGGAAAGCCTGGCCAGCCGTAGAAAAATGCTTATTGAAATGATTGATTATCATGGATTTATCGGTGGTGACAGTGTCTCCTAGCCTCATTGCAGTGGGCAGCTGGGATGAGGTGCTCTTATTCTCTGATGGACTTTACAGTGTCCCAAAACTTTTTGGAATTAGTACTACAGGATGCAAATTTCTGTTTGAAAAAGCTAGCCTTAGCTTTCCTAACTGACTGACTACATTGGTTCCTGACCTCCCTGAAAAGTTGCATATTGCGTGGGCTATTCGATGCTAATGCAGAACGACACAGGATGTTTTTGTGCTGGTCAAGGGCAGTCAAGTCTGGGTGAACCAAGGGCTATATCTGTTCTTTGTTCTACATTTTTTTGAGTGGGGCATGCTTATTTAAGATGGTGAGGAAAGCACTTTTGAAGAGCAACCAGGCATCCTCTACTGACGAGATGAGGTCAATATCCTTCCAGGATACCCAGGCCAGGTCGATTAGAAAGGCCTGCTCGCTGAAGTGTTTTAGGGAGCGTTTGACAGTGATGAGGGGTGGGCGTTCGACCGCGGACCCATAACAGACGCAGGCAATGAGGCAGTGATCGCTGAGATCCTGGTTGAAGACAGCAGAGGTGTATTTAGAGGGCAAGTTGGTCAGTATGATATCTATGAGGGTTCCCATGGTTATGGATTTAGGGTTGTACCTGGTAGGTTCATTGATAATTTGTGTGAGATTGAGAGCATCTGTCTTAGATTGTAGGACGGCCTGGATGTTAAGAATGTCCCAGTTTAGGTCACCTAACAATACAAACTCTGAAGATAGATGGGGGGCAATCAATTCACATATGGTGTCCAGGGCACAGCTGGGGGCTGAAGGGGGTCTATAACAAGTGGCAATGGTGAGAGACTTGTTTCTGGAAAGGTGGATTTTTAAAAGTAGAAGCTTGATTTGTTTGGGTGCAGACCTGGATAGTATGAAAGAACTCTGCAGGATATCCTGCAGTAGATTGCAACTCCACCCCCTTTGGCAGTTCTATCTTATCGGAAAATGTTATAGTTAGGGATGGACATTTTAGGATTTTGGGTGGCCTTCCTAAGCCAGGATTCAGACATGGCTATGACATCCGGGCTGCTAAAGCAGTGAATAGAACAAACTTAGGGAGGAGGCTTCTAATGTTAACATGTATGAAACCAAGGATTTTACAGGTTACAGAAGTCAACAAATGAAAGCGCCTGGGGAATGGGAGTAGTGCTGGGGGCTGCAGGGCCAGGGTTAACCTCTACATCACCAGAGGAACAGAGGAGGAGTAGGATAAGGGTACGGCTAAAGGCTATAGAAACTGGTCCTCTAGTGCGTTCGGAACAGATAGTAAAAGGAGCAGATTCCTGGGCGTGAAAGAATAGATTTAAGGCATACTGTACAGACAAGGGTATGGTAGGATATGAGTACAGTGGAGGTTAACCTCTTGCGACGAGCAATCCTGTATCCGGGATCGTAATTATAGCCTCAAACTCATTACCATAACGCAACGTTAACTATTCATGAAAATCGCAAATGAAATGAAATAAATATATTGGCTCTCAAGCTTAGCCTTTTGTTAACAACACTGTCATCTCAGATTTTCAAAATATGCTTTTGAACCATAGCTAAACAAGCATTTGTGTAAGAGTATTGATAGCTAGCATAACATTAAGCCTAGAATTCAGCAGGCAACATTTTCACAAAAATAAGAAAAGCATTCAAATAAAATCATTTACCTTTGAAGAACTTCAGATGTTTTCAATGAGGAGACTCTCAGTTAGATAGCAAATGTTCAGTTTTTCCAAAAAGATTATTTGTGTAGGAGAAATCGCTCCGTTTTGTTCATCACGTTTGGCTAAGAAAAAAAACAGAAAATTCAGTCATTACAATGCAAACTTTTTTCCAAATTAACTCCATAATATAGACAGAAACATGGCAAACGTTGTTTAGAATCAATCCTCAAGGTGTTTTTCACATATCTTTCGATGATAAATCATTAGGGGCAGTTGACTTTCTCTTCTGAACTAAATGGAAAAGTGGACGCACCTGGAGATTACGCAATAGTTTCGACGGAGGACACCGAGCGGACACCTGGTAAATGTAGTCTCTTATGGTCAATTTTCCAATGATATGCCTACAAATACGTCTCAATGCTGCAAACACCTTGGGGAAACGACAGAAAGTGTAGGCTCATTCCTTGCGCATTCACAGCCATATAAGGAGACATTGGAACACAGCGCCTCCCAAATCTGGCTCACTTCCTGTATGATATTTCATCTTGGTTTCGCCTGTAGCATTAGTTCTGGGGCACTCACAGACAATATCTTTGCAGTTTTGGAAACGCCAGAGTGTTTTCTTTCCAAAGCTGTCAATTATATGCATAATCGAGCATCTTTTTGTGACAAATTATCTTGTTTAAAACAGGAATGGTTTTTCATCCAAAAATGAAATACTGCCCCCAGAGATTCAAGAGGTTAACCTAGGCATTGAGTGACGATGAGAGAGGTTTTGTCTCTAGAGGCACCATTTAAGCCAGGTGAGGTCACTGAGTGTGTGTGGGGGGGACACACCAAGGGCTAGCTAAGGCATATTGAGCATGGCTGGAGGCTCTACAGTGAAATAAGACAATAATCCTCACCCAATTAGCAATAGACAAGGCATATTGATATTAGGGAGAGGCATGTGTAGCTGAGTGATCATAGGGTCCGGTGAGTAGCTAGGCGAGCTGGAGACACGGCTATTCAGACAGCTAGCGGGCCGGAGATAGCAGGCTAGCAGATGGGCTTCCGGGGACATCGCAACGGAAGAGCCTGTTGAAACCCCCTCGGACAGTTACGTCGGCAGACCAGTCGTGATTGATCGGCGGGGCACCGTGTCGGCAGTAATGGGTCCAGGCCAATTGGCAAAAGAGGTATGTAGCCCAAGAATTGGCTGATGGACCTCTTCGGCTGGTGCTTGCTTCGGGACAGAGACGTTAACCAGGAGTAGCCACTCAGATAGCAGCTAGCTAGCTGCGATGATCCCTATGTAATGGTCCAGAGCTTGCGGTAGGAATCCGGAGACGTGGTAGAGAAAAAGCAGACTGATATGCTCTGGGTTGATATCACGCTGTGCAGACTAGCAGGAATTGACCAGGCTGAGGCTGGCTGATGTCCGAGTTAATGGTGATGACCGCTAGCAGTAGCTAACTGACTACTAGCTCGTAGCTAGTTAGCTGGCTAGCTTCTGATGGGGGTTCCGGTTCTAAAGTATAAAAAATAGCAGGTCCCTACCACATTGGTTGAGGCGGGTTGCAGGAGAGTATGTTCCGTCCGTAGATGGAAATTGAGATTTAAAAATATAAAAAATATATACGAAATATATGCAAAGGAAAATGATATATACACGGGAAGTGACAAGACAAAACAGCTACGCCATCAACTGCTACGCCACAGTTAGGAATGTGGTGTGAGGTCAGGAAAGTGGAGTAAGGTTAGGATTGTGGAGGAAGGTTAGGAATGTGGTGGAATGTTAGGAATGTTAGCAAAGGGGAGGAAGGTTAGGAATGTGGTGGAATGTTAGAAAAGTGGAGGAATGTTAGGAATGTGGTGGAATGTTAGGAATGTGGGGGAATGTTAGGAATGTGGAGGAATGTTAGGAATGTGATGGAATGTTAGGAAAGTGGGGGAATGTTGGGAATGTGGAGGAATGTTAGGAATGTGGTGGACTGTTAGGAAAGTGGGGGAATGTTAGGAATGTGGAGGAATGTTAGGAATGTGGTGGAATGTTAGGAAAGTTGAGGAAGGTTAGGAATGTGGTGGAAGGTTAGGAATGTGGTGGAAGGTTAGGAAAGTGGGGGAATGTCAGGAATGTGGTGGAATGTTAGGAAAGTGGAGGAATGTTAGGAATGTGGTGGAATGTTATGAACGTGGTTGGGCCACAGAAGGAATTCCATGGGTCAGGGTTAGAATAGGGGATAGCAAGGTGCGGACCCTAACCCCAACCCCTTCAGTCCTCACTTATGGACAGAAAGCCCTGTCTCATGGAGTTCTGCAATTCACCAGTACCAGTCCCTATGACCCTAAAAACGCTTTGAAATTAATTTCAAAAGATTTATGAATCCAAATACATTTATATTGCTGTAAGTACTATACCAACGTTGAATGCTGTAAAAGAATATAGGGGCAGATTTGCAGATTGAAGCATAAAAGTCCATTTGGGAAGCACTAGATATGATTAACATGCCTTTGGCACTTAAAGTTGAAAATGTGTTCTTCTGCCTAGAAAGGGTACCAGGTGAGATGGTTATGTGCAGGTCTGATTCCTGCCTCTCATCTCCATTGTACAGTCCTCATCTTTCTTTGTATTTACTTGATGTGATCTATGGCACAAGAAACACACATTCAAGACTTTCAAAATCCACTCAGGACTGTCAACTCTGGACTCTTTTTATTCAGATGAGATTTATGTAGCCACTATTGTTTATTTATAATGGAACCCTTAGGAGTATCCATCAAAGTAAAGAATAACAAAATAATGTGTGTGTGTGTGTGTGTGTGTGTGTGTGTGTGTGTGTGTGTGTGTGTGTGTGTGTGTGTGTGTGTGTGTGTGTGTGTGTGTGTGTGTGTGTGTGTGTGTGTGTGTGTGTGTGTGTGTGTGTGTGTGTGTGTGTGTGTGTGTGTGTGTGTGTGTGTGTGTGTGTGTGTGTGTGTGTGTGTGTGCCCGTGCGTGTGTACATGCATGAGTGTGAAAGAGAAGGAGGGAGAGAGGGGGGGGGTGAACGTCATCACAGCCCTCCATCTCTCCGCCCCATCTCTCCGCCCCTCTTCACTCACTCTGACCACCAGGCACATTCCCTAACGTCTCCCTCATAGCCCATGAATTCATTTATCTATCAAGTATTCTGTCATTATTGGCCATGTGTATGAACGCTGTAATTCCACAGCCTATAGTATGCCCACAGAATATAGAACAAAGCATTATGTCCCACCTACTTCTCCACTGCCTGGACCTCGTATTGTGAATGCACTTTGGGTATCTCCATGGTTATCCCCACATACAGCTACAGTCGCAGACGCACACCTCTGAATCTGAAAGAGACAGAAATGGAGAGGGGGGAGGAGGGGGGAGGTAGTCACTCATGTGGCTGATGCTTCTGAGTTTTTTTCTTCTTCTTAAATGCAGTTATGTCTGCTGGAAAGCCTATGCTCACTGAATTTTAAAATACCTCCAGCACCATTGTTTTTTTCCTCCTGTGTGTACCGAATACAAGCTGCAAGCAGTCAGCAGCTGTTTCCATGGCAATATCTATCTGTGAGAGGAATTCATTAACCCTTTCTTGCAAGAATACAGTTAGGCAAACAATAGGCAGCGAAGGTTCTATTTACAAAAGCCTTCGCACATTTGATATATTCTAGTACATTTGATACATTCTAGTACATTTGATACATTCTAGTACATTTGATACATTCTAGTACATTTGATACATGCTTAATTTTTGGACATGACACATTGCTGACTTCCTTTGATTTCATCAATTTACATGATATTAGCATATAAACACCTTGATGAATTTGTTCAAAATCAAGCTTGAGCTGGAATGAGAGTATGATAACTATCTTTAGTCTAAATGTGATTGAAAGGAAATCCATTAGAATTGTCTTTATTTAACATGGCTGATCCATCCCTTGTGAAATGTGTATCAAGACCAACAGTGTGTTAAACATGCCAGCTGTGAACAGAGGGTTAAGAGGATGTCCAGATGTAGCTCATTGCCCCTTTAAGTCAGGTTCACATCACAGTTAGAGCTCAGCATGTATACTAAACAAAGGGCTGGCTGAAATTCAGCTTGTCAACGAGAGCGAGAGGAGAGAGACTGAGAGAGAGAGGAGAGAGACTGAGAGAGAGAGGAAAGAGACAGAGAGAGAACTGAGAGATAGGAGAGAGAGAGAGAGAGAGACTTAAAGATAGAGGGAGAAAGAGAGAGGAGAGAGACTTAAAGATAGAGGGAGATAGAGAGAGAGACTTAGCAAGAGAGAGGGAGAGAGACTAAGAGAGGGGAGAGAGACAGAGTAAAGCCTTAAATTTAATTGAATTGAGAGAAGAGAGAAACAGGGAGAGAGAGGAGTGAGACAGAGAGAGAGGGGAGAGACTGAGAGAGAGAGGATAGAGACAGAGAAAGAAAGGGAGAAAGAGAGAGGAGAGAGACTGAGAGATAGAGGGAGATAGAGAGAGAGACTTAGAGAGAGTGGGAGAGAAAAATGTTTCCACAGAAATCATAGGCACCCACACAGATAGGTATGTACCCACACACACACACACACACCTGTCACTTCACTGATGATTGTGCAGCAGTCCCCTGCTTGTTCATCTGGGTCAATATCCAGTCAGGTGTGTGTGTGTGTGTGTGTGTGTGTGTGTGTGTGTGTGTGTGTGTGTGTGTGTGTGTGTGTGTGTGTGTGTGTGTGTGTGTGTGTGTGTGTGTGTGTGTGTGTGTGTGTGTGTGTGTGTGTGTGTGTGTGTGTGTGTGTGTGTGTGTGTGTGTGTACACATGCGATTTGGCACTTAAGCCTGTTTGCATGTGTGTGAAGTAACTTAACATTACTTGAGTTTGTACTTATACCATTGTGCAAAAATTGTGCTCTATCGACACCACGTTGGATTCTCTGAACATGGTTAAATAATGATGGACCACTGCAAAGATTTTCCTTCTGTTTGCCCTTTACAAACACTTAATTATTTATGTATTTTGAGTTAATAGGTGGCAGGTCTGTATAATGAAAGGTTAATAAATTGATAGGGAACGAGTTGAGTAAAGGGAAGACCCCACAGACATACCATTCTGCACGTTTGCATTGTCTTACTCATTCTCTGTCACCAACAAGAATCAAGTGTTAGGCTGTCCCAGCTCATTTCTGGAGTAGGTCACATGTCACGTGATGCTGTGAGATGTGCAGTGTCCTGGCACAGAGGACAGCTGAGTGTTTGAGGCCAGGTAGTGAGATGCTTGGAGGGAGCTGGGCATGTGGTCAGGCAGGTATGGGGAAGTACAGGTGGACATGTGGTCAGGCAGGTATGGGGAAGTACAGGTGGACTAAATGGTGTCTGGGGGAGCTGGGCCTGTGGTCATGCAGGTATGGGGAAGTACAGGTGGACTAAATGGTGTCTGGGGGGAGCTGGGCCTGTGGTCATGCAGGTATGGGGAAGTACAGGTGGACTAAATGGTGTCTGGGGGGAGCTGGGCCTGTGGTCAGGCAGGTATGGGGAAGTACAGGTGGACTAAATGGTGTCTGGAGGGAGCTGGGCCTGTGGTCAGGCAGGTATGGGGAAGTACAGGTGGACTAAATGGTGTCTGGAGGGAGCTGGGCATGTGGTCAGGCAGGTATGGGGAAGTACAGGTGGACTAAATGGTGTCTGGAGGGAGCTGGGCCTGTGGTCATGCAGGTATGGGGAAGTACAGGTGGACTAAATGGTGTCTGGGGGAGCTGGGCCTGTGGTCATGCAGGTATGGGGAAGTACAGGTGGACTAAATGGTGTCTGGAGGGAGCTGGGCCTGTGGTCAGGCAGGTATGGGGAAGTACAGGTGGACTAAATGGTGTCTGGAGGGAGCTGGGCATGTGGTCAGGCAGGTATGGGGAAGTACAGGTGGACTAAATGGTGTCTGGGGGAGCTGGGCCTGTGGTCAGGCAGGTATGGGGAAGTACAGGTGGACTAAATGGTGTCTGGGGGGAGCTGGGCATGTATGGGGGTTATTGATCACATCACAATAATAACATTCAGGGTTGCTGAGTATGGTTGGGAGGGACGCACAGAGAGATTTTGGCGTTTTTTGGCAGTTACACCTGTAACTGCTATTTCCTGCAATTTTGAGAAAAAAATTGCCTTATATGATAACAAGTAAACTAAAAAAAAAATCAATAAAACATTGGTGTAGGGAAGAGTGAGTAGTGCCAACACCAGCATCAGCACATACTGTAGGTATTCTGTGTGCCTGACATATACTGTATGTTTCTTCAGTGACAACGTTGCAATGTATTGGCCTCATTGCTGTTCCAGTATTTGTAAGGACGAAATGTTACACAATCAAAAAGTATATAAAAATATCATTTTTAATGACTGCATGTTTTTTGTGCTCCCATGTGGAGCCTATTGAAAATAGTTAGATAGCATGGTTGTTGAATAAATTATTAGATAGCATGGTAGTTGAATAAATTATTAGATAGCATGGTAGTTGAATAAATTAATTCGATAGCATGGTAGTTGAATAAATTAATTCGATAGCATGATAGTTGAATAAACTAAGGAGTGAGATAGCATGGTAGTTGAACAAATTAAATAGCATGGTAGTTGAACAAATTAATTAGATAGCATGGTAGTTGTGTCAGGACCCGGTTACGAACCTGGGTCTCCGGAGTGAGAAACAGTCACTTAACCAACTGAGCCACGAATAGTCAGCAGAACCCAGAAGATGAGGCAGACACAGCAGTACTTAAGACGGTGTATTTAATAAAGTAAAAAGGAGAAGTCCTTCAATACAAAAATGGCAAATCCAAAAGGTGGTAGGAATAGCACAAAAAGCCTCAAGAGATACTCAAAAACAAAAACAGAATTAAAGCGCATCCACCGGAATCGATACACAGAACACTAGGGCTGGGTGCTAACATACAAACACAGAGCACAGAACTGAGGGAAACTAAGGGTTTAAATACAATCAGGGGAAAACGAGGCACAGGTGCAAATAATAATGGGGAACAAGGGAAAAAACATAAGGTCAAAAAGCACAATGGGGGCATCTAGTGACCAAAACCCGGAACAACCCTGGCCAAATCCTGACAAGTTGAACAAATTAATTAGATAGCATGGTAGTTGAACAAATTAATTAGATAGCATGGTAATTGAATAAATTAATGAGTGAGATAGCATGGTAGTTGAATAAAGTAATGAGTGTGATAGCATTTTTTTAACTAGGCAAGTCAGTTAAGAACAAATTCTTATTTTCAATGACAGCCTAGGAACAGTAGGTTAACTGTCTGTTCAGGGGCAGAACGACAGATTTGTACCTTGTCAGCTGGGGGATTTGAGCTTGCAACCTTCTGGTTACTAGTCCAACACTCTGACCACTAGGCTACCCTGCCGCCCCGTGGTAATTGAACAAACGAATGAGTTAGTTACCATGGTATTTGCACAAACAAATGCGGTGAGATCTGAAGGCCTCATAACGCAAGATTGGCTGCACCCAGCGTTTTTATTTGTTGTTCTCCCTGGCGATTTCCTTCATTACCCTTTCTGCTCACTTTTTCAAAACTTGCTCATCCATTTGGTTCCGATTTACTGTATTTTACTTTCATCTGCCCCTTAACACACTCTCTCTCTCTCTCTCTCTCTCTCTCTCTCTCTCTCTCTAACATTAGCCTAACATAGTGACAGTAACAGCGTACCAACTATAACTATATGTGGCCTAAATGGCTGTGTTAAATGTTTGTCAATGCAGCTTTTAATGGCAGTGGATCTACGTGGATGGGAACCCCCAATCGAGTGACATTGTTTGGCTCACTAAGACTATTCACAGTACTGTACATGACACTTGATGTACAAGTAGCATCTCATAGCATGTATTAAATAACACTGTTCAAATACACTGTGGAAATGTGTCACTGTGGTCATTTATTTTGAATTGTAACGTTATTATTCAGACTCAGTCCTCAAAAGGTATTTCATTTTGCAGCAGTCAAAGTACATACAGACAAGACAGTAATTTCTCTCCATCATTTTGCTTCAGTTCCACTTTATTCGCAGTAAACATTTTGCCATACCATTGCATTTATAGCACTCAAACTAATGACCTGATTCTAAACCTCTTCAAAGCAGGTTTTAAGGTCACAGCTACAATGAAGTCCCCTTTAGAGCAGACCCCTATGGGGGGATTCAGCTGGCTGTGGCTGTCACAGGGTTGGCCTACAGTACACCACATTGTTTATTATTGGCCTTTACGATGTCTGTTCTGTCTAAATAAAGTGAACTGAACCTCTCATGTCCCATCAGGCCTTGCAACAGGGACCAGGGAGAGACTAGCTGGGTCGGTGAGTGCATGTGGAAACTCATCAGTGAGATAATACCCTGAGCAGAAAGCCCAGAGCATACATCAATTATACAACCATTGATTTTCACATTACTCTCTTTCTTCCGCCCAGGCGCTAGTTGTCAGGTGTGACTTGAGAAAAATCTGTGTTTTTCAATCCCTGTTTCAATCCCTGTTGCTCCATAGAGGTCTACTGGAACTCTCTGTTCCTTATGGAGGAGAGAATACTGTAAGACAAATGACAGTCTAACCCTAGAGAGATGGACTAGAGCCCTTTACACAACAATGTGACCTTGCCTATTCCTCTATCGTGCCAATGTCACCCTGCCTATTCCTCTATCAGGCCAATGTCACCCTGCCTATCAATCTATGTATCCCTCTATCGGGCCAATGTCACTCCGCCTATTCCTCTATCAGGCCAATGTCACCCTGCCTATCACTCTATCAGGCCAATGTCACCCTGACTATCACTCTATCAGGTCAATGTCACCCTGCCTATCACTCTATGTATCCCTCTATCAGGTCAATGTCACCCTGACTATCAATCTATGTATCCCTCTATCGGGCCAATGTCACTCCGCCTATTCCTCTATCAGGCCAATGTCACCCTGACTATCACTCTATCAGGCCAATGTCACTCTGCCTATCCAACTATCAGGCCAATGTCACCCTGCCTATCCAACTATCAGGCCAATGTCACCCTGACTATCACTCTATCAGGCCAATGTCACCCTGACTATCACTCTATCAGGTCAATGTCACCCTGCCTATCACTCTATGTATCCCTCTACCAGGTCAATGTCACCCTGCCTATCACTCTATCAGGCCAATGTCACCCTGCCTATCACTCTATGTATCCCTCTATCGGGCCAATGTCACCCCGCCTATCCCGCTATCGGGCCAATGTCACCCTGCCTATCACTCTACCAGGTCAATGTCACCCTGCCTATCGCTCTATCAGGTCGATGTCAACCTGCCTGTCGCTCTATCAGGTCAATGTCACCCTGCCTATCACTCTATGTATCCCTCTACCAGGCCAATGTCACCCTGCCTATCACTCTATGTATCCCTCTATCGGGCCAATGTCACCCCGCCTATCCCGCTATCGGGCCAATGTCACCCTGCCTATCACTCTACCAGGTCAATGTCACCCTGCCTATCCCTCTATGTATCCCTCTATCAGGTCAATGTCACCCTGACTATCCCTCTATCAGGCCAATGTGAACCTGCCAAAACAGATGTATCACAGGAATCATTGAATAGCTTGAAAGAGAAGATGAACACAAGTTAATCTGTGCTGTTTGTTGGAAAGAGAATAAAATGATTGCTTTTTAGCGAATCAAAGACAGTCTGTAGAAATGTCCCCTATTTTTTTATAAAGCATGATCAAGGGACCTCTCTGTAAGGAATGTGATGTAGTAGCATGTAGATGTTGCCTAGTCTGAAGGTACAGTGCAGTCAAAATGTGGTTTTGCCTGTGTTATGTATCATACTGTACAGTGTTATTTCCTCGTAGTTGCTGGTTAAAAATACAATTTAGTTTACACAGGACCTTCTAATCAGCAGGTTTTGCATGGGTGGTGTTTTGGCTTGCCAGGTTTTGGCTTGCCTGGTTTTAGCTTGTCAGGTTTTGGCTTGCCAGGTGACATACCACCAGGCGTTATAAGTTAATAGACCAATAACAAAGAGATAACGTCTCGTTTTCAGGTTACTATCCCTCCTGTTATTCCCCTCCAAGTAGGTTCCTCACTCAGACCACACACAGACAGAGTCCTAGCAAAATTCTTAATGAGAATTTTTTTTACTAGAAAGTAATGTTTCTTGCAATTTGAAAACTATTAGAAACTATTTGATATTAACATGAAAATGGCTGCATTGGGCCTTTAAAAAATGATGGAGGAATTGTATTCCCTATTTGTTACAATTCAAAAGCTTAACGTTGGAAAGCAATTGGGATGACACAGGCTAGAAAACAGATCAAAGTTCATGGGAAGCCTTCCCCTTCGTTCTTCTTGCTTCTTCCTTCCTGATTAGGCGTTCCTGTATATACATTGGGGCAAAAAGTATTTTGTCAGCCACGAATTGTGCAAGTTCTCCCACCTAAAAAGATGAGAGAGGCCTGTAATTTCATCATAGGTACACTTCAACAGAAAATCACATTGTAGGATTTTTAATGAATTTATTTGCAAATTATGGTGGAAAATAAGTATTTGGTCAATAACAAAAGTTTATCTCAATACTTTGTTATATACCCTTTGTTGGCAATGACAGAGGTCAAAGGTTTTCTGTAAGTCTTCACAAGGTTTTCACACACTGTTGCTGGTATTTTGGCCCATTCCTCCATGCAGATCTCCTCTAGAGCAGTGATGTTTTGGGGATGTTGCTGGGCAACACGGACTTTCAACTCCCTCCAATGATTTTCTATGGGGTTGAGATCTGGAGACTGGCTAGGCCAATCCAGGACCTTGAAATGCTTCTTACGAAGCCACTCCTTTGTTGCCCGGGCGGTGTGTTTGGGATCATTGTCATGCTGAAAGACCCAGCCACGTTTCATCTTCAATGCCCTTGCTGATGGAAGGAGGTTTTCACTCAAAATCTCACAATGCATGGCCCCATTCATTCTTTCCTTTACACGGATCAGTCGTCCTGGTCCCTTTGCAGAAAAACAGCCCCAAAGCATGATGTTTCCACCCCTATGCTTCACAGTAGGTATGGTGTTCTTTGGATGCAACTCAGCATTCTTTGTCATCCAAACACGATGAGTTGAGTTTTTACCAAAAACGTTCTATTTTGGTTTCATCTGACCATATGACATTCTCCCAATCTTCTTCTGGATCATCCAAATGCTCTCTAGCAAACTTCAGACGGGCCTGGACATGTACTGGCTTAAGTAGGGGGACATGTCTGGCACTGCAGGATTTGAGTCCCTGGCAGTGTAGTGTGTTACTGATGGTAGGCTTTGTTACTTTGGTCCCAGCTCTCTGCAGATCATTCACTAGGACCCCCCGTGTGGTTCTGGGATTTTTGCTCACCGTTCTTGTGATCATTTTGACCCAACGGGGTGAGATCTTGCGTGGAGCCCCAGATCGAGGGAGATTATCAGTGGTCTTGTATGTCTTCCATTTCCTAATAATTGCTCCCACAGTTGATTTCTTCAAACCAAGCTGCTTACCTATTGCAGATTCAGTCTTCCCAGCCTGGTGCAGGTCTACAATTTTGTTTCTGGTGTCCTTTGACAGCTCTTTGGTCTTGGCCATAGTGGAGTTTGGAGTGTGACTGTTTGAGGTTGTGGACAGGTCTTTTATACTGATAACAAGTTCAAACAGGTGCCATTAATACAGGTAAAAAGTGGAGGACAGAGGAGCCTCTTAAAGAAGACTTATTTTCCACCATAATTAGCAAATAAATTCATTAAAAGTCCTACAATGTGATTTTCTGGATTTTTTTCTTCTCATTTTGTCTGTCATAGTTGAAGTGTACCTATGATGAAAATTACAGGCCTCTCTCATCTTTTTAAGTGGGACAACTTGCACAATTGGTGGCTGACTAAATACTTTTTTGCCCCACTGTATTCCCAGGGATTCTTGGCTGGGCTTAGACGTCGCTGTCCATTATCTTGTGGTGCTGAACTTCGTGGGTCCCATTGTGGAGCTGTCCATGGTGCTGAATCTCTGATCGCCGCCATAAATTGTTTGTTCCCTTCAGCATCATCAGACATTTTTCTCTTGTGACAAAGTCATCACCGCTAATCCCACAGAAACATTGCAATTTAACAGTTTATAGATGAACACACCATAGTAAAGGAGATGTTGAGAGAAAACATGGTTTTATGTATGTCATTATGCCTAGGCTAAATTTAAAGTGCAATTAGCAAAACACAGAGAGAGGAATATTACGTTCATTCCTCTCTCCACAGGGTGGTAAAAGCAGAAAACCGCACACAATCTACCTACAGAAGTTAGGTGATTCCACAGCTTCAATAGTTCATTAAGATGCTGTTTGTGTTGTTTTGGTGTGATTTGAATGTTTGGAACAGATGAATAACAAGAGAAAAAGAGAGAGCAAGTACCCGGAAGGCCGCAATGCATTAAGAATGTGATACTATTTATATCGGAGGACTGGTGTGACCCAGTAACTCACATGCCTTATGCAACATGTGAGAGATGGAGAAAACGAGCAGAGAGCATACATATCTCGAGGCTTGGATGGCCCTACCAGGTGCTGTGGTCAGGTGACCCCGGAGCCCAGGGTTCCAGCCTGCATGGATGGGCTTGCGGGAAAAGGCAAGTGGACAGAAGCGTTGATTTTGTGTCCCCCAGAGATGTTGCCCAGGGGGATCCGTCTGCCACATTGTGTGAGATGCTCTCTCGCTCTTTCCACATACTAGCGCTCCAGCGATGCTGACTCTCAACCTTCCTCTGCCACAGCACACAACCCAGCCTGCTGAAGACCTGTTAAGGGTTGTATGAAAGGACATAAAAGGAAAATTAATTTAAATGAATTTTAAATAGTTATTTTCATTATTTATTTTTTTGGTACAGGAACAATATAATTCTCAATGAACTAATCATCTCCTTGCAAGATATCATGGAATAGTGTGTAACAAAGTGACAAGAATATTTTCTTTTTAACGCATATAGTCTACTATATGCCAACCCTTAACATATACCAGCACATACAGTAGTAAGAAACTCATAGGCCTAAATGTAATAAAACACTTGTTGAAAATGTTTGACGTAAAAATGTTTGCGATTCAACAACCAAAATGTGTGATGTTTACAAAGTGAACGTGTGTTGCCAACAATGCATTTCAGTGATGCATGTCTAAACACGCAGGCCTGACTTTGTTCATCGGGTCAGGAAAAATAAGTACCTTGCCTTCTTTCGCTCTCTCTCTCTCTTTTTTCTTCAAGAGTGCTTCTTAAGTTGATATTTTTACAATCATATAGGAAAATTAATTAGTTCAATGTATTTTATAAACAATATACATATTCAACATCTTGGTCTCTTCAAGACTGTATAGCTGAATTCAATTGTTCATGCAACAAATATAATTCACTTTTAAAATGTAAATGTAGAGGCTGAAATGAAAAGTTACTGAAATGTTTCCAGATGTATTGCCATGGATTAAGGCGGCCTAAGTGTATAAAGGCTTGCTGCTAATTAAGATCTGCGTCAGCTATTGACACCTCTGACAATGCTCAGTTCACCACAGGAGGCTACTGAGGGGAGGATGGCTCATAATAATGTCCGGAATGGAAGGAATGGAATGGCATCAAACCATGTGTTTGATGTATTTGATACCCTTCCACCCATTCTGCTCCAGTCATTAGCACAAGCTCGTTCTCCCCAATGAAGTTGCCACCAGCCTCCTGTGCTGTCCACTAATATTGTTTAGCTGTTTTAACATTTGTACTTGATCATCACCAATCAAGTTGATGATGCCAAGAAAGCCCAAATAGTTGCTGGTTTGACCTCAACATCCATCCATCACCACTGACAGAGTGTCTCGCTCGCACAGATCTTCAATAGGAACTCTTGTCCAACTTGGTGTGCACAGAAGTTACGGTAAGTTGTTCTATTATTTTTGTTCTGTTTCAAAGCTCCCCCCATGTATTACACCATGTTACTGTCATGATGGTGAGGTGAGATGGGGAGTTACAAACTGTTTGGTAGCCATAACAGGGGAGGCCAACTAGTTTCATTATTGTGCAATCAAATAACAAGTTTGTCTCTGTTCAAACACTGACAAAACACAAAAGTGTGGTGAGGTTTGAAAACAAGCTGAGACAGAAAGGTGACTGAAACTGTAGCCATCGCAGCGAGTTTAGTCATCTCTGAAAGGCAGGGGAGGCCAAATAGGTGAATTACTGCGCATTGGGAAAACAAGTTTGTCTCTGTTAAAACACTGACAAAGAGAACAAGATGTAATTAACTGAAAATATCATTCACAAGGTATTCCTGACCCATCACATCACTGAACCCTAATTGTTAGTTCAGAAATATATTAACATTTGGAGGTATGGTTCACACAGGGGCCTATACATCAGTCAAAGTCACCCTCTCTGTCCCAGAGACCACACGGTAGTGGCAGAGGTCCTTTAAATGAGCCTTTGCACATAGCCTTCAAAACACCACAACTGCATCAGTGGTTGCTGGGTTGCTTAGCAACTGGACAGCACATAAGATCCCTGCAGAAAGCCTACTCTTCTATATAAAATACATATTGTCTGATTGTAGCATGTGATGTGCATATGAGTAATGATATGATTATCATTCAAATAAATACTTTATACAATTGTTTCATGTTATTAAAAGTATTGATGCTCAAGGGGCTGCACGAGTGTGTATGTGTGTGTGTTTCCTTCAGTGAGTAGCCTATGAGTGTTGCTGTGTGTTCAAATATGTGGTAAAGTGGTATAAATGTATGGAAACGCATCGGGACACACTCGCAGCATTGTAATGGGTTGCAGGGGGAATATAATCATATGGGCATCATATCTCTTCATTCATTGGCGATTCAGTGAATAGGCTGCTGCTCAAATTTCTCCTTCGATTTCAGATTTGTTTTATTTCATTAAACATGAGGATTTTATACAATGCACTAGGAAGAACTTATTTCCCACGAAATAGTGTAGGCTACAAGGAAATTTCAACACTTGTTTTCACCAACAATGCTCTTGTGGGTGTTTCTCGATCTGTGTCATTATTTGCTCAGCGCTTCGAGGAGAAGATGAGCGAAACATGTTAAGGTATTCAATCGAGAGATAAGGTTGGAGAATGACTGGGCTTTTCAATAGGTTATCCTATTTGACATTAAATCCGATGTTGTGATACATGCATTGGCCGATATATATGACGGGTCATCCATATTTCTCTGGATCTAATTTTTTCACCAGAGGGGTGATATAGCCTGCTCTGACGTCTGCATTAGATATTGCCCAGTGCATTTGTTTCTTCTTCACTGACTTTGAGTTGAGAGAAGCAACTCTACATCATCAACAACAAAAAGGGAATGAAGATTTCATTTGTCATTTTTTTACCCTCCGCTGCCCCTCACCCCCCAACGTTTACAGCTAAAACAAATCCTTAAACACATCATAGTCTACATTGTGGAACAATCTATAGAGCTGGAGCAACGCTGGGACCATGTTTATTCCGCAGGTTTGGACTGGGAAATCGCAACTGCCAATTTAATCAACAAGGCGCTGCTGTTCTTTATAAATCGTCTCTCATTTTTGCCGGACTTTTTAGTTTTTAAGGAAGACGACTTGTTATCACTTTTTGAAAGTCTTCTGTAGGCAGTTTTGAGCAAGATGTCGGATCTTCTGGTGTTGGTTGAGGGGGTCTGTGACCTGCACGGATTTCCATAGCTTGGGAAAACAGCTGGGACCAATTACGAGGTTTAAACACACGCATGTTTTTTTATATAGCCATTACATGACCAAATATATCATATATATTTTTTCAGCAATTTATTTGAATTGCTTTTTTAAAACTTTATTTTCACATTTTTCTTTGGACCACAGGCGGTTGGATTATTGAAACTATATAAGGATTTGTGGAAATGTTGGGTCCTCAAGAAGATAAATTATGTGGAATTTTCTCTGCTTTGGCGGCTCTGTCCTTCGTTTGCTTTGCTCAAAGGTAAGAGAGCATTCTAAGATGTATTTCCATAAGAGCAAAGGCTTATCATAAAGCTGTTTTTCTAAGCACCGACATTAAAGGCGACATTACTCATATTGCACTTAAACGAAATCCTTTTCTGCGGCGCACGCGCTTGTGTGTGGGAGCAAGAGGTGCGCGTGCATACTGTCTATTGTAAAATGCACTCCTTGATCCAAATTGCAAATAGCGGCTAATTGGCTGGGGCGAGTATCAATCCTATTAAATAGATAGTCATACTGAACATACCCGATAATTAGGCAGTATTAAGGCTGGATCTATTAAATTAGCCATATCATTGATCAATCAGCATGACTAGCTGTGGATGTTGCCAGAGGAATGTAAGCCACGTCCTTACCTTCATTTAAGACATGAATATTAACTATAGACTGTATAGGCCTACTACCAATTCATAATTGATCAGCAGGAGAAAATCAAACCAAAACGCCTGTCACTCATTTAAAGTAGGTCATCATCACTTCAACACATAAGGTGTTTTTAAATTAGATGAAACCTTTTAAATTCAATATTCACACTACTCTTCAGTCCTTCAATATTGCGTATTTTGAGCACCTGTAACCGCCCTATGGGAGATGGTGAAGTAGGCTTAGCTATAGATGGACGATTTCTTGACCAATATAGGCGTTTGTCATGTTCAGTGTAAATGAAGACATACATGTAGGCCGATAAAAATAAGGTCTATATTCACCACGTTACCATGGTATATTCCCAGCTGGGCTACAATGCATTATTTTTTAAAGAGACTGATAACATTCTCCCGCTAATCAAGTAGAGTGGGCCCCAAACTGGGTCTTCCATTTTGCCATTTCAATTTCATAGAGGCCTTTCATGACAGGAAATATACGGGAAGTTCGCATTAATTACACTTCACACGCGCATACAAGCATCGACAAATCTGCTCTTTGATTTCATACTTGTTATTGCCTCATGAATCATGTGGTTAATTACATTGTTATTCAGTGTTAACAACTAACATATCAGGCCTTTCGTTTAATTCGAGCTATTATCTCAAAATACTTCGGTTTTCTCATGGTCCTACTGACACTGACATGCATTTAGATAGGATAGAGGTGAATAAGAGTGGAATCTTTAGCATGCTAGGTGTTGCCGAATTCAGATCCCTTCAAGACAACAGGCTTACCAATTACAAATGTTGAAATCATCTTTTAGGTTTGGTATTGAATATTGAGCACGTTGAAGGCTGCAAGTGTATTTTGAAACTGGCTAACTGAGCTTCAAGTTGAATTTCCACTCAAGGCTCCTGACAGGGTCTTAAAACTGTGATGTCTTTCCTCAGCACCTCCACTGGACAAACTGGAATATCTGTGGCCAAGGCCACGGTGGACAAGTTGCTGAAGGGGTATGACATCCGTCTAAGGCCTGATTTTGGAGGTATGTGCGATATACTGTACCTGCCCTGTGCTGTGCTTGAAACCCCACTCCCCCTTCATCAACGATGTCGGCTATTGGTCATTATTTTCCTGAATCCAGTTGAAATGTTAGCCTTTGGAACAGCAAAGGCAGATGCTTTGAGGTGACTGCAACCATCTCATTGCTATGCATCTATTCATCACCACATGCGGAAGATGGATACTTCTCTAGAAGTGGGGCACACGCATAGAGAACCAGTCTAACACTATGTTTCTTGGCATGGAGCTATATTGTAGGATTGTGAACCAAGGGTTGCCCATGTACACAAAGTCTTTGGAATAGAACATGACAACAAACTTCAGAAAGAGGCTTTGATGCAGCTTGTGCCAAGAGCAATTAATAGTAGGGTCTAGTATACTGTTATAACCATAGAGAACAACATAATGGGTTGAAACACTAGTCTCTCTCTCTCTCTCTCTCTCTCTCTCTCTCTCTCACACTCTCACTCTCTCTCTCCTTCACCCTCTCTCCCTCTCTCTCTCGCTCGCTCTCTCACTCGCTCGCTCCCACTGTCTCTCTCTCTCTCTCTCTTCTCTTTCTCTCTCTCTCTCTCTCTCTCTCTCTCTCTCTCTCTCTCATTTAGCCTGCTGGTCATTAGTGGGAGCAGAACCTTTGAATGATGCTTTGCTTAATGGTCTACACTTGAGATCACCATAAAAACAGTGCAGGAAGCTTTTTCTCATCCAGCTCTGTCCCTGCTTTGCAGCCCTAGTCAGTTCCTATTGCTCCTCCACACTGCAGCACACTAAGTTGTTAGTCTGAGTGTCCCGGGCAGGCAGTGGCAGCGCCTCTTCCTCCAGCCACGGCTGCCTCAGGCCAGGGAGCTGTAGTCCATCACATCCTGATAACTCCATCATCAGTCAGCCACTTCTCTCCTGACACAACTGCTGATCAACTTCAGCTCCGGAGAGCCAAAAGAACTTGGCCTGCCTTTTAACTGGTGCCCCATGCTGGACTCTGACAGTGTGGCTATTGTGCTGTAAGTCTGAACCAGAATAGAGAACTCCCAGTCCGAACCAGAACAGAGAACTCCCAGCCCAAACCAGAATATAGGAAATTGGCTTAGAACACTATCCTTGTTGAAGATAGAGCCTGTAGTTTAAACGGTAGCCCAGGGTGCTGCCGTGGGAACCAGTTGATGTGTGGTGGCCTTAACTCTGGTAGCTCCGCATGAAAAGCCCAGGCGGCACTCACTCCACACAGCCCCCTGTCCTCTCTCCTCTTCATTGATCTCTGAGCCAAACTGGAATTCAACTGACAGAGCCCTAAAATGGTCAACACAGCCCAACGCCAGGCTTTCACACACTATCCCCCCACTACCACCCCAACAACCACCTCCCTCCACTACTCAGGGGGATCATATCAATGGGATTTCATTCTCTGTGCTTTTGTTTAAGGACAAACTAGTAAACCTTTACGTTGTAGCTTGAATGACAACTGAAGGGGTGAATGGCAACGGTGACTTTTCTCTACCTGTATCTGGGTCCAATTTTGCAGTTTATTTGCATACAGTCAAGAGTACGATTAGCAAGGTAAGCGAAATGGTGAGACCACAGTATGCTAAGATAGTATTATGACACAGCCTATAAGGTCGTCATTGTAAATAAGAATTTGTTCTTGACTGACTTGCCTAGTTAAGTAAATAAAACAATTGTACTCCTTTATTTTTTTTGTGTAGATGATTGGCTTTGGCTCTTACTTCTCAACAAATAGCCCATGGATGTTGTGTACTGTCTGACAGAAAGAGCCTTTGCTAAGCAGAATGCAAACCACCCTGGTGCTCTGTTGAATCTGATTATGCATTGAGGTAACTAGACAGTGCTTGATGATGATGATGATGATGATGATGATGATGGCCATGGTGGTAAGGTCAGTGGTTGGTTTATAGATGGCTTTCAATTCATTGTATTGCTATATTTCTATACATTTTTCTTGATTTGGCTTTGACTAATATTACTTGACAATATAGGAAGAAATATTTAGAGAAGGAAATGAAATAAAGCGATAGAGAGAGAGAGTTTATGATGGTAATCATCTCTTGTCTCTGTCCCTTCTTAGAGTAGAAAGTGAAGTGCATTTTAGAAATGTTGTTCATTTGTGTTGTTTCAAGCCTCTTCATTGCCTTTTTAAAATGCTACCAAGTCCATGGGCTATTTGTTTTCACTCAACCGTAAATGCTGTTGTGTAGTCAATATGCAAATGTGGGCCATTGTCAACTGCTGTTTTACATTTAGACAAGAATCTCTTAAATCATAAAGTACACTGCCATCTCTAATTGAACACATGTTTTTATGCACTTATGGACAGATATCGTATGGATTTATATAAAATTCCCAGCATAAAAATGAAATGGAATCAGCTATTGTCTCAGCGATGCTGCCACTAAAGTGATTACCTTCTATAAAGGCTTGATTTACAACCTCTATTATCATGTCAGCTTTCAACAACCTTGATTTTTATGAGATTGTGGTTTCTCATTTGGAGCCAGGCTTTTCAACAAAGACAGCCCCATGTGACCCCACACACGGGCGGTCTCATGATGACAGAGACCATTTAAGGTCATCTCATACAGAACATATCCCAAAGTTTAATTAGTAAAACTGAAAAGGGAAGCAGTTGCCTGGATACCCAACATGTCACACCCAAGGCCAGGACACACAAAGTGGGATTTTCACCCCTTTTGTTTTGTGGTTTGAAAATAGGGTCTGTGAGAAAGGTGTGGTGTGGTTTCCACAGTGACTAATGTGTTGCACTTTAATATGTTTTAATTTTAACGATGTGAGGACACGTCACCATCTCTCTGTCACTGTAGGGAAGTCACAGCGCTGGGAGCATGTGGACAGTACTAAAGCCCCTCCCACATAAATGCAGGCACACACTCTCTCTCTCTCTCTCTCTCTCTCTTTTCTCTCTTTTTCTCTCTCTCTCTCCCTTTTTCTCTCTCTCAACCTCTCTCTCTCACTCTCTCTCTTTCTCTCTCTCCCCTTTTCTCTCTCTCCCTCTCTCTCTCTCTCTCTCTCTCCCTCTCTTTCTCTCTCTCTCTCTCTCCCTTTTTCTCTCTCTCTCACTTTCTCTCTCTTTCTCTCTCTCTCCCTATCTCTCTCTCTCTTTCTCTCCCCCTTTTCTCTCTCTCTCCCTCTTTCTCTCTTTCTCATTTTCTCTCCCTCTCTCTCTCTCTCTCTCTCTCTCTCTCTCTCTCACACACACAAAAAGAACTAACAGTCTAATTCTAACCCTTTTCATCCCCATCTTAGTCACCATACAATCTCGTTCCCTCTCTCACATAAATACATGCATGCATACACACTCCCTCATACACACTCCTGACCGCTCTCTCCGTCACACACACGTCACTCATGCAGGGAAGCACACACATGCATACACATACGCACACATGCACACAGACACATACAGACACACGCATATACACACACGCACACACGCACACTCACGTACACACACACAAGCAAGCTCTGACTGAATGAGAGGCTGCCTATCACTTTGCATCAGAGGATAATTTTGTACGGAGATCTCCTTCCTAGTCGGCTACCACCAAGATTAGAATCTCAAGTGTACATCCCAGATGGATATATCTCACTTCTCAGTCAACCTTAACCAGGAGGATAGAATGCTACTGTAGCTGCTGAAGTACAGTACATGTTGTCTTTCGGTGGTTTTAAAATATGTTATGATAAGACAGACCATGCAAGTTCAATACTGTTAGGAAGCCAGGACTTCTGACAAACCATTAGGCCTGTAGTATTTTTTAAATGTTGTGATCTTCACTGAAGACAGGACAAAAAAATAAATAATCATTCAAAATCCATCCAAATTCGAAGCTTGACATTGTCTCATAGTCAATAATAACATGATGACCACTTATTAGTTCATTACAATAATGTTGTCTTAAAAAAAATCCAAACAAGGTTGTCCAGTCTGCCAAACCATCATGTGATCACAGTGGTCAGGTGGTGATATCAGGAAATAAATGCTGAATAATTCAGGCGATGGTTAAATAGGGAGAGCCCATAGAAATGACACCATGAACTGAAAAGCGCTAATTACATTATCTTTGAGCTGCTCACCATTGGGAGTTTTAAGTGGCCTCAACGGACTGTGTGAAATCTAATAAAAGCCAGTGGTCTGTAAAGGTACCAGTAAGTGTTTTTCTCTGTTAGCTACATCCTCTACCATTTTAGTGTCATTGGCAGTTACTTTTAAAAGCTTTGTAGAGTCATTTATAGGCATTTTTGTATCTCACTCTGTTTACATGTCCATCTTCAATATCATTATGTATGTAGACAGCCTTCTGTGTAACTGTATGTAGGAATGGATATGGTATTTCTCTCCCGTAGCATGCTTTGTCAACTTGATTCTGCTGCAGGGTTGAGCTGGAGGTTGTTGAACAGCATAGTCTGTTGTAGTAATATGTGTGTGTTTATAGAAATGTGTTGTCGTACTATACTTCATGCTTCCATATACTGTAGATAACTGTGTACTATTATCTCAAGGTTGAATGAAGAACTTAAACAAGGTGGGCCATACGCATTTGTTTTACGTGTCAATTTCCATTGCAGGACCTATATATAAGTGGAATGGACCTGCGTGTCTCAGACAAATGGCAGCCTGAGGGGAGCGGAACTCGTTAGAGATGTGACTTAACAGCCCTAGCCACAGACAGGGGCGGCCAGGCCACAGAACAACACTGACCCAGGGCTTCTGGGTCCTCCTGGTCCCTTCCCACCATGCATCTGTAACACAGATGAGACACCTTTATAAAGCATGAGTCATTTATTAGGCATTATAAAGCACATGGATGTATTCGTATTTTATTCATATTTATTGTGCATTATACATGCCAAATGCAACCTATATAGCATTTATATTATAAAAGGTAACAAAATGGAGGGTATTGTGTAATGCTGTCATAGTCAGGGAGATGACTGCTACAGTGAGACCTGTTTTATAGTATGAGGGCATCACACATTGTTCTCTATCCTCTCGTGATTGTTGTTTCATGGGTTGACTAAACCACAATACCTGTTCTCCCAATACTGTACTTCCAAGAAGACATTTTCTTTATCACTTTGCTAAATGCTAGTTGACCTCTCAGTGAATACTTGATTTTGTTAAAGACCATGCTGTTATGCTGCCATACATGGAATTTATGGGTTGCTTTGAGATAAATTCTCTCTCTCATGTTGTGTTATCTCTTTCTGTTGCCAATCTCTGTTTAGACTGCTAGTTTGTTCTCTACAGCTGTGTAATGATGCTGTTGGATGTCCTGGCTGCTGCTCTCTCCTGTCTGTGGGCCGTGTTGGTGCTTGGCTGTGGATGGGGGACGGGGAGACCGGAGCATGGCTTTGCCTCTGCCTGTGTCTCTCTTGTCTCTCCTACCGTCATTGATTTTGGTAGGTGTGCAGTGTTCTGGATCTTACAGATGGGAATTCAGTGTAATGATCTCTCACAAGAGTTGCAAAACAAAAAGCGAAGCCCCGGCCGAGTCAGTGCCCAGCTTCGCAGTCCCCTTCGTCCCACACCCCTCCCCCCAAGAGAACGTACTTTAAATCTAGCTGTCATCACCGCTCGTCTAGGCTTCCACCGCTAACAAAGCTTGAAATGGAGGTGACATATCACTGGTGCTGTGAACATGCCCCTCTCACCCCTGGGCCCAGAGCTAGGCATCCCTGTGTGTGTGTGTGTGTGTGTGTGTGCGTGCGTGCGTGTGTGTGTGCGTGTGTGTGTGTGTGCCTTCATATATGAG
Source organism: Oncorhynchus masou masou (assembly GCF_036934945.1). Lineage (NCBI taxonomy): Eukaryota > Metazoa > Chordata > Actinopteri > Salmoniformes > Salmonidae > Oncorhynchus > Oncorhynchus masou. The sequence continues at coordinate 19,481,433 of NC_088219.1, forward strand.
AGCAGACATTGGAATGAAGGTTATATAAAATGGAGTAGCATTGTCTTTAGACAAATAATGACAATATGGCATGAAATACTCTGCTATTTAGTGGAAGTTCAAACCTTCTTTGATGACTCCCATCCTTAGCATGTACAACTGGGGGGTTGTCTAAGTCTATGAAAGCTCCTGTCCTGGGGGTTGGTCTCTGTCTACTGTAAAGCTCCTGTCCTGGGGGCCAGATTCTAAGTTGACATAAAGTAACTCTCCTGGGATTGACTAAGTCTACTGTAAAGCTCCTGTCCTGGGGGTGGTCTCTGTCTACTGTAAAGCTCCTGTCCTGGGGGTTGGTCTCTGTCTACTATAAAGCTCCTGTCCTGGGAGTTGGTCTCAGTCTACTGTAAAGCTCCTGTCCTGGGGTTGGTCTAAGTCTACTATAAAGCTCCTGTCCTGGGAGTTGGTCTCTGTCTACTGTAAAGCTCCTGTCCTGGGGGTTGGTCTAAGTCTACTATAAAGCTCCTCTCCTGGGAGTTGGTCTCAGTCTACTGTAAAGCTCCTGTCCTGGGGGTTGGTCTAAGTCTACTGTAAAGTTCCTGTCCTGGCGGTTGGTCTCAGTCTACTGTAAAGCTCCTGTCCTGGGGGTTGGTCTCAATATACTGTAAAGCTCCTGTCCTGTCGGTTGGTCTCAGTCTACTGTAAAGCTCCTGTCCTGGGGGTTGGTCTCAGTCTTATGTAAAGCTCCTGTCCTGGGGGGTGGTCCCAGTCTACTGTAAAGCTCCTGTCCTGGGGGTTGGTCCCAGTCTACTGTAAAGCTCCTGTCCTGGGGGTTGGTCTCAGTCTACTGTAAAGCTCCTGTCCTGGGGGTTGGTCCCAGTCTACTGTAAAGCTCCTGTCCTGGGGGTTGGTCTCAATATACTGTAAAGCTCCTGTCCTGTGTGTTGGTCCCAGTCTACTGTAAAGCTCCTGTCCTGGGGGTTGGTCTCAATATACTGTAAAGCTCCTGTCCTGGGGGTTGGTCTCAGTCTACTGTAAAGCTCCTGTCCTGGGGGTTGGTCTAAGTCTACTGTAAAGCCCCTGTCCTGGGGGGTTCCCAGTCTACTGTAAAGCTCCTGTCCTGGGGGGTGGTCCCCTTCTACTGTAAAGCTCCTGTCCTGGTGGGTAGTCCCAATCTACTGTAAAGCTCCTGAATTGGGGGTTGGTCTCAGTCTACTGTAAAGCCCCTGAATTGGGGGGTTCCCAGTCTACTGTAAAGCTCCTGTCCTGGGGGTGGTCCCAGTCTACTGTAAAACTCCTGAATTGGGGGTTGGTCCCAGTCTACTGTAAAGCTCCTGTCCTGGGGGTTGGTCTCTGTCTACTGTAAAGCTCCTGAATTTGGGGTTGGACTCAGTCTACTGTTAAGCTCCTGTCCTGGGGGGTGGTCCCAGTCTACTGTAAAGCTCCTGTCCTGTGGGTTGGTCTCAGTCTACTGTAAAGCTCCTGTCCTGGGGGTTGGTCTCAGTCTACTGTAAAGCTCCTGTCCTGGGGGTTGGTCCCAGTCTACTGTAAATCTCCTGTCCTGGGGGTTGGTCCCAGTCTACTGTAAAGCTACTGAATTGTGGGTTGGTCCCAGTCATTGTAAAGCTCCTGTCCTGGGGGGTGGTCCCAGTCTACTGTAAAGCTCCTGTCCTGGGGGTTGGTCTCAGTCTACTGTAAAGCTCCTGTCCTGGGGGTTGGTCTCAGTCTACTGTAAAGCTCCTGTCCTGTGGGTTGGTCTCAGTCTACTGTAAAGCTCCTGTCCTGGGGGGTGGTCCCAGTCTACTGTAAAGCTCCTGGACATTAGTGTTATTGGTTCCAGTCCAAGGACCAGCTCCAGGATCCTGTACAGTGTGGAGCGCAGTGAGGGCCTCCAGCCATGTGGTATGGAGTCTGAGACACATCATTCAGCCGGAACTATAAGCACCTGGGCTCCCACTATGGGTGACCCAGGCACACACTCCAACACTCTAACACTCTCAGTGCCAGTTCACCCCTCGGCCATGGCATCAGAGACGGCCACCAGTCAGTCCCCCTCCTCCACACGCAACCCTCTTTTTACCGATCTCATTCCCCATTGAGCCCAAATGAGTCCCAGCTGTAGCCTGATCTCATTCCCCATTGAGCCCAAATGAGTCCCAGCTGCAGCCTGATCTCATTTGTAATGGCAGAGCAGTAAATGTAGTAATGAAACAGCACAGTCATTGCAGTGACATTGATGCTCAGTACAGTACAGTATTTATGTACATCTTACTGACCTAATGCAAAAGTTGTTGATGAGATTCAATCGTGTCTTCCATCTGAGAAGGCGAGGCCTAGCTATCATAATAGTTGCTGTTCATCTTCTTTGCTATATTATCTGTAACAGTATCCAATAAAACACTCCCCCTCAAGTCTGTTTATGAAAGCAGAATGGCTCACACAGAACATTTACTCTTTACATATAGTGTGTACAGAGAGTGATTCCCATGCTTTGCAGTGTGTCCATTATAAACATGACTCGTATTTAATGCATACGAGCCCATCCGTACGAACTTCATATATCGGCAACAGCCCTTACATGTTTTATACAGATTTTCCCATGATGCTCCGATCTAAATTTCACCCAACACCTCTAGCATGTTGGAGGCAATCTGTTCTTGGTGTGTCTCCCGCATGTTAAATGATGGGCCAACTGTAACAGTGCAGAATGAATTCTCATTCAGCACAAAACAGGAGTGAGTTGTCAGAACAGCAGGATGGACGTTTGTATGTGCAGGATTGATATCTATCCTGTTGAAGAGAGAACAGCAAATGATTTATTGCAGAGGGAGTAGAAGGTGAAAAGGGGTGTGGGGGGCAGGGATGGGGGCATGGGTGGGGAACAGGGATGGGGCTAGGGTGTGGGTGGCAGGGATGGGGCTAGGGTGTGAGGTGCATGGATGGGGAGCAGGGATGGGGCCAGGGTGTGGGGGGCAGGGATGGGGCCAGGGTGTGGGGGGCAGGGATGGGGGGCAGGGTGTGGGGGGCAGGGATGGGGCCAGGGTGTGAGGGATGGCATGCAGGCGATGAGAGTTGCCTCATCTTCAAATTCAGCAACTTTCAACTGGAGAAAGAAAAAAAGCGCTGATGGAAATTACACCCAAATGCATCCCAGCGGACTGCGAAGTACAGAAACCAAAAGTCGCACACTGTCAAGGCATCTTGCACACAGGGCATTTTTCCCCTTTTCGACTCCCCTCTTCATGCCCCCAGTGATTGATGGGAGATGTGTACTTGAGCGGGCCGGGAGGGACCAGCCAAGGGTGGGATGCAGCTATCCAATTGTTTAGATAGATAAACAAGGAAAGAAATGTCATTTACGGCACCCAGAGATTGATGCCACCAGTCCCAATGCCAGGAAGCATGTTTAAAAGCCCATCTCATTACTGAAACTCAGATTTCTGGAGTCATTGGATAGTTTTGTTGGATGGGGCCGGTGTCCTGCATGCTCTGTCTCTCTTTCTCTCTCTCTCTCTCTCTCTCTCTCTCTCTCTCTCTCTCTCTCTCTCTCTCTCTCTCTCTCTCTCTTTCTCTTTCTCATGTACTCTGTCTTCACTGTGCCCTCTATGTCTGATGTCACTATATAACTAGTGGAATGATCTCCCTTCATCCATCCACAATCATGTCAACTCAGAAGGCTATTTCATTAGCATTAGTTATGTTAATTGTATGTCTGATCTCTGTGGCTCTGATGAGACAATGTAGTATTTTGGTTTACTAATGCAGTCATTGGTCTGCTTTCCCAGACCCAGATTAAAGTACAGATGCAGGATCTTAATTTGGCCTGTTTCACACAGCCGGAAAATAATCCTGCAGCAACAGGAAATGTGAATTATTGTGTGGATTATTATTGATGTACATTTTTGTAGAGGTTGATACATTTTTGGTTTTTAGGCAAATCAAGTCTGAAATTTGTAAGCTTTTGGAAACCTCGAAAGCACTACAAATTTGCATTTCCTGCCATGCAGAACATTTCCCGAAAACAACAGGGTCATCTAATTAAGATCCTACACCTGTAGCTTGCAGATCAGGGGCTTCTCAACGACAGGTGTGTTGGTGATGGAGGTTCTGTTACCATAAGTGGTAGAGGAAAGCAATGAACATTGTATGAGCGAGAGTCATTTGAAGACATGTATTCCAGTGTGTAAATAGGAATGCATTGAGAACTCCACTTATGTAGCACAAGTGTCAATACCAATATACCTCTGCTTTCACTACTGCATCAACTGTCACTACTGCTACTACTAATAATATTAACCAATATACCCTGATAATAACCACAATGAAAAAAGATGATGTGGACTAATTATATATTCGATCCCATTGTTCGTCTCCACAGGGCTCTTGATAGTGTGGCTGTTTCTGATGACTATTAAAGCGTAACGAGCCAACCCTTAATTATGACTCATAGCTTCCAGCTACACATGTTGGAAATGAAATCTATTGATGATGACAAATATCAGGTATGATGGATATTCAATCCCTTGGCCTATGTCTCGGGAAGAGTATGCATCAGTGGAGGCTGCTGAGGGGAGGATGGCTAATAGTAATGGCTGGAATGGAGTGAATAGAATGGCATCAAACTCATCAAACACGTGGTTTCCATGTGGTTGATACCTTTCCATTGACTCCATTCCAGCCATTATTATGAGCCATTCCTCCCCTCAGCAGCCTCCACTGGTAAGCATGTTGGCACACAACTATAAAGTCATACATTTGATGCATATAAAGCATTGCATGGCAACACAGCATGCAGGTTTATTGGTTTATTGTCTCAAGAAGGAGCTTTTATGACAGCAGTGGCCATTGAACACAAAAGTGAGTGCAAATTCAACACAATGTATGTAAAGCACCGTGCTTCCCTTGTAATGTTATAGTGAGAATGCTTCGCAGTTGCCATGGAACCCTCTGTTGCTAAGCAATGAGTCAATTATTCGTTTTTATATCAGAGGCAGAGTGGTATTTTTTGTGCAATGGCGTTATCCAGCAAATGTGTTTTCAGTGTTCAATTGACTGCATTCATGGAATAACATGATCGACACAAACCTCACAAGTAATGCAATTACACCAGAGTAACATGAAATGGGCACAAAGCCAAAGTGCAACAACATCAACATCCTGATCATCTAGAAAGACTACTACTGCAGACACCACCTGACATATAGCAGTGAGATGACACCTTTCAAAGTGATCCCCTATGTAAAGTTGTATTCCTTGTAAGGCATTATACAACACAGTCCTTTTCTGGTGATCAACAGCAAAACAGATGGTAGAAAGGTAGAATCTAGTAGAAGGCACTTCATGGTTTGTACTGTATGTGTACTGTATGTATATGTACCCATGGGCTCTCTGAAGGTGGGGGTGCCAAAAAAAAAAGTGTATATATATGCAGTATTTATTTATATATTTTTAACAATTTATTTCAATTCTACACTGTTTCTTCACACGGAATTTATATTTATCGTTTTGTCACAATCATTATTGCACACAAGGCCAGAAATTATGTTGCACATTTATCTATATGCCAACAGTGCGCAACAATGCCTAATTTATCATAACCATTACAGATAACAAATCCTAATAGCTAAATTGCCCCATATACAGTATATTCACTCAATAAAAAATGAGTGTAATTTAAGATTGATTGAAACTGTAATATCAACTGGTGATATTATGGAACACAGTCTTCAAACAGGCAGTGGATCTTGCTGAAAGCCTATGTCTGTGCAATGGCAGAGCCTTGTATTGTTCATTTTGCAGACAAGACACTCTTATTTCCTGAGCCCCTATCGCAGTCAAGACACTCCTATTTTTTTATTAAAAAATGTGATGTAAATATAACAGAATAAAATATAACAGAATATTTCAACGTTGCTAGTGGCGAGTGATGCACACCTCACGAGGCTGGAACAGTTATTCCCAAAGAGTGATCATTTGAAACGTGACTCAATCTGTCGAGTTGAAAGACCATTTTTTCAATGTTATTTTCCATATACAGACGTTTCATTTAGTTTATTCTGCCTATTCCTTGGAATTGTCTAAATGGACAATTCCACATTGGACACTGCATGATGATGAGTTATGGTCCACCACATCTGTTTGGTGACTAGGCTGAGGCTTCATGATTCTGATGAAAATAAGCTCTTTGTCTTTATCAAACTAATGTTTTTTCATATATTCAGTGGACTTTGCGAACTGCTAGTGTCTATGTTTAGGAGGGTTATAGCCTAGCCCGAGGCTAACCAATTCTAAATGGCACTAGCAGTTCGCAAAGTAGCCTTAGCGGAACATAGACGGGATCCAATCATTCCTTCAATAATAATTACTTCAATCAACAAGTCCATTTTGCATTTGTCATGAACTGTCGTCATTTGGCAAGGAATGTAGTTGTGTATCCCATCAGTCAGATATGTTTATATCACCATTTATTTCTGTAGGCCTAATGGGAGCTTGTGTATCCCATCAGTCAGATATGTTTATATAAGCATTTATTTCTGTAGGCCTAATGGGAGCTTGTGTATCCCATCAGTCAGATATGTTTATATAAGCATTTATTTCTGTAGGCCTAATGGGAGCTTGTGTATCCCATCAGTCAGATATGTTTATATAAGCATTTATTTCTGTAGGCCTAATGGGAGCTTGTGTATCCCATCAGTCAGATATGTTTATATCACCATTTATTTCTGTAGGCCTAATGGGAGCTTGTGTATCCCATCAGTCAGATATGTTTATATCACCATTTATTTCTGTAGGCCTAATGGGAGCTTGTGTATCCCATCAGTCAGATATGTTTATATCACCATTTATTTCTGTAGGCCTAATGGGAGCTTGTGTATCCCATCAGTCAGATATGTTTATATCACCATTTATTTCTGTAGGCCTAATGGGAGCTTGTGTATCCCATCAGTCAGATATGTTTATATCACCATTTATTTCTGTAGGCCTAATGGGAGCTTGTGTATCCCATCAGTCAGATATGTTTATATCACCATTTATTTCTGTAGGCCTAATGGGAGCTTGTGTGTGCACTCGTTGTAGAGGGAGCGGTCAGAATGCAATTGAGTGAGTGAGACACAGAGGAGAAAGGGAATTTAGGGAGCAGTACTGCTTGACGCTTGGCTTGGCTTGGTTTCTTTTTTGTTGTGCCCCGCAAATGCACATATCGACCTACAAATGGAGTCAAAGCAAATTAACGGTGTGAGCGTATTCAGGGCGTAGTGGGAGGTGTGGGCTTTGTACTGACGCGCTTAGGTCCTGACGTTCTAATTTCCTAGCACCAACATGCATTCCAGCTTCACCACTGGCCCCAGCCCTACTTAGATAATTAGGATCAGAAATCTTATCTGAGCTACTGCAAAACCATCACTTTTTTTTCTAGCCTGCAGATATACTGTACCTATTGAAAGTGATTCCTTCTCCGTCCCCATCCTCCTACTGTTAAGCAATTTGAGATCATTATTATCGCCTTTACCTGTATGACAGAAAACACTGCCACATCAGGGATAAAAACATACTGAGAAGGGATTGTTGGCCCTGAAGAGGGAGCCAGTCTAAACGGCTCCATCCACCTGAGGTATTCCAGGGACGGGGCCCTCTGTTTAACCCTTTACACTCCTACCCATATGCAGGTTGAAAATGTTAGATTTGGCCACTGATAATATCCTAAATTTGAACGTTGTGGCTGTACAGTATCATCCTATACATGATGTCAGAGGTCTGGCTCTGCACTTCACAGCTCTGTATTGGTTTTGACTGACAGCTGTTCTGAACTTGAGCACCGCGCACGACAAGAAGTTGCCCCCATCCCTCCCGTGAGTCCAAATGTGCACTTCACATTTCCAAATCATGAAACTCATGTCATATACAGAGTCAACTATTATTGATCACTATTGTTGATGTACAGTTTAGTTACAAGATGGCATGGCGTCATAGTCTAGGTTGTTCTGAACAGAATGAGACTGAAGCAAATTTTCCGTTGTACACGGACCTGAATGCATTCATTTCTATGGGAACCAAAACTATGATCTGTTGCTCTGAATTGCCTTGTGAAAGACTAACACTGTAAGATCATATTTTATAACTTCAAATCAAATCTTGTTAGTTACATGCGCCGAACACAACTGTACAGTGAAATGCTTACTTTTTTTTAAAGAAGGAAAAAATAGGATCCCCAATCAGAGACAACGATAAACAGCTGTCTCTGATTGGGAACCAATTCAGGCCACCATAGACCTACATTTACCTAGACAATACCAAAACCCCATAGATATGGAAAAAACCCTAGACAAACGAAAAAACACATACCACCCTCATCACACCCTGACCTAACCAAAATAATAAAGAAAACAAAGATAACTAAAGTCAGGGCGTGACAGTAGGTAGAGTTATTAAAGTGACTTAGCTCTTCATGTTGGCAATAGAACAAGCTTTCAAATCATGCCCACCTGACCCAGATTGCGATTTATAATGGACCGTTTTTGGATTGCGTAAACAACAACAGTAATTTTGTGATGGTGGGGATGCAGGGTTGTGTTCCAAATTAAACAACTATAAGTGTGCTTGCTCTAGTTTCTCAACAGCACAGTTGCTCAACAAAACACTTTATAGTTGAAGACTCTTCTTTTAGTCATAAAAGTGCATTGCAATTACTTAGAAACTGTGTGGCCACAATCCATTTGATTTGTCTTATGCGGCACCTACCCCATATTTTCCAGGAATAGTCTCATCAAGTTACCGAATGTATCCAGAGTCTTCTGATATTTTGTTATCGACAAATGTGGCAAAATGTATCCCACATGTAAAATGCAAATAAAATCAACAGTGTAATGTTTGGATTGAGTCTTGCGTCAGGTGAACTGTTGTGTCCTCACCTTTAGTCTAATACTTTTCCCATTATCTCCAAACTCTTTCCTTTCAATTGCTACCGGTGGTTATGCATATGTTTTGCACATTTCTTCCATAAGAAACATTTTAATTTAGCCCTATCCATATAGGTCAATTCCCACGAGAGTAAAGGGTTAATAAAGCCCAGGCACTCCATTGATGCCACCTGCTTCACCTTTGGCATTTAAATATGGACACAGATGATGGGGCCATCAGGCTGCTGAGTGTAAAAATTGAGGAAAATAACTGAAGTTTTGAGGAAGCAGTGGATCTGCTCAGAGAAGCCCAAGAGCACAACATAAGTAGAGAGAGTGGAGGCAAAATGTCAAACAGAGAAAGGCAGAGAGGTGTGAAGAATCTGTGTGCTATGGCTTGGAGGGGTCTACAATGCAGCAGCTCCATTGACAAACAAACAGGTTTTTCTCATTCACTGGTGCTGTCCATAGATGATTCCTGTCCGGTGGCAGATACAGGAATTTAGTGCTAATATTTTCTTCCTGTTTTATCTTTGCATGTTAGTGAACTGCAGATGTGTTATAGAAATATGCTTTTTTTCAATGTTGCTGACAGGATTGGTAAATATTGTAATGTTGTTGTCTGTGTCTGCCTTCGCATCGATACTAACCTCAGGGGTGACGAATTTAAACTGAGTTACAGGCTGTGCACTTATTATGCTTCTTGCCATAGGGATATCCATTCTTCTTCCGTTCAAGATTTAAATTAAGACTATGGCCAAGTGGTAGAATTTGTTTGGTTCCTCAGAGGGCTGTGCCCTCCTTGGCAGGGGGAATGTGCTGAGTTCAGAGGGGAGAGAGGAGACTGGCAGACAATCAAAGATCAGGAGATAAAGTGCCTGGATGCTGGACGCGGAGTTGGATTCAAGCCTGACTTTATTTAAAGGCTCTTTTCTATACTCCACATTCCTTTAATGTGCCACGACAATACCCGGCAAGTTATGAGACTCAGCTGGAAGTAGTCCCTACTCTGGGAGATCAGGTCAGAGTTTGATGTTGGCGAGCAGCATCAGGTCACAGCAGTCAGTGGCTTAGATGCAGCTTATTGGGAAAGCAGTGGAAAGTGCTGACACACTCTGATGGGATAATTGCTAATAGTAGTTTGGGTTTGGCTCTGGACATTGCTATATCCCCATCTCACTCACACACACACATTAGCACACACAGACACACAAGCATGCACAAATGGATGCGCGCACCCACACACCAACACATAATTATCTGATTTAATATCCTGCTTGTTCTATTTTCAGATACCACATTTTCTGAAATGTGTTCCAATGAGAACACGTGAATTGATAAAAGCAGACATATCTGAGCCTCTCAGGCTGCTGTTGCTGAAGCGATATTTCCTTACAGCTCGCAAAAGTGCATCTGCAGGTAAGTGCTTTTCTTTTGAGAAAGCCACGGTGGCAAAGTGGATCCCTCTGTTTCATTGAAGCAGGGTACAACATATGCAGTAAGAGAGAGCGAGAGATCCTGGTGCTTTCTGTTTACAACCAGCAAACGAATGTACTTTGACATCTCTGGGGGAAATTGTTACTGGTTGCCTTCACAAAGCGCAATGGAAAATGGCCCCACATTTTCTGATTTTCTTTTTTTTTTTTTTTTTCTTCTCAGAAAGAGATGGGTCAGGGAATATGACAAAGCTGCAGGGCATTGAAGAGAGATGTGGACTGCCTTGTCATGGCAGCTGGAGTTGGAGGAGAGGGGGAAAGAAAATAGGATTACAAAAAAAGAGGAGAGATGTGCACTCCAAGTCAAGTGCTATGCTGGTTAATATTTCAGTGCCAGTATTTTGAGAAACATGGTAATTGTCAGATCGTTCGTGAGTAGGCTGGACTGGGAGTCATCTGCAGATTATTTGAAGGAAGGAAATAGAGTACACATAAACAACAATAAGGGATTTTTAACAGACTCTGAAAATCACTATTTTCAAGATTCATTTCACTCCCTTGAAAAATGAGCACAAATTGAAAGGCAATGAATTGAATGGCATTCTGAGATGCAGTTACAGTAGCAATATTCTTAGGCACAACTTTCCCACAGTCCTCTCTGTTTCTTTGTCTGGGTGTTGTTTCTCTGGAGGGAAGATGGAACACCTTTTGCTGGATGGGTCTCCTTTGCCTGGTGTAGTTTGAGAGATTATTTTGTTCAATGCCCAACATTGCAGCACTTGTCCTGTTGTGTGTAAACCCCCTCTGAAATATTAATGCAACTAAAAAAACATTGCTGTTGGTGGCAAGCCAGCCATTTCAAAAGCCCGCAGGGAGCTTGTTTCTCATAAACAAATCTGTGACTCTGTGAGCAAAACACACTTGATGAAGTAGACAAGGCCCAGGTAACTGTTCAAGCAACTCTCCCAAGCGATGGTCTGTGGGAAAAAAATCATTAGTGCAGATGTTTTATTTGATCAAAGAATGAATTTACTGGACCATATTGGCTACTTTGGAAGCTCTAACGATAAGGAAGATCATTGAAACAGATGTTGAAGTAAAAAAAAAAATGCTTCAATTGATTGTTTAGGTCCTTACTGTAACAGCTTATCTGCCTATTTGTAAGTGCAACGTACATGACATGTACATAGCTACACACACTAGCTGTAGGCCTATTTTACTTACATCACTCTTAGCTCAAGGAAATAGTAGTTTACCTAAATCATACTGTTGTAATAACTTGCATTGAACCCAGTGGTTGAGATGGTTCTTCCCTGGCCACTACTAGAAAAAAGGGAAAGCTTTGGAGAAGTCCCGCAACAAAAGGTTGGATGTTACTCCCTTTTTTTACTGTTTTTTTCTGTGTGCATCTGGTCATTATTTTTGTGCTTACACTTCATTTCTCCTTCACCTGATCATCATGATTCCGTGGTCTGCTAATTGGGAAATGGCTAATTCATTCATTTTGAGGGTGACACATTTCCCTTGTGCAGAGATTTTGGATTTTTTACAGATCAAGGAGGGAACATTTGGGGTGAGGGGGGTGTCCTTGCTTTGAGCTCCGAAGTTGGCGCTGCATGAATTATCGGCAGTTGTCATGAACGTGAAAAACCTACAGTATGAAATAGCCCAACTTCTAGAACGTTTAAAATGCTTTTTTTATTTATATTTTTTTTACATGTGTAGGCCTATCCATTTTAATATCAGGTTACAGATTTAGATACATGATTTTTCTAACACCTACTTACACCTACTGTATGCAGATAAACTGTATCCTCATGTATGTTCATTGATTAAGCAGATGCTCCTATCCAGAGATAGTCACAAGTTAAGTGACATTCAGAATATATTTTTAGTGTCAGTACTGTCAGTATGTTTCTGCAGTTTTCCAGAAGAGTTGTCTGCACATGTCCTCATCTTCTCGACAGAGAGCTCCTAAAGTACAATTTAGTCATTTAGCAGACTCACTTATCCAGAGAAATAGGGTTAAGTGCCTTGCTTAAGCATACATTGACAGACTTTTCACCTAGTCAGCTCTGGGATTTGAACCAGTGACCTTTTGGCCCAAAGCTCTTAACTGCTAGGCTATCTGCCACCTGTGGTACATTGACCATGCCACTATTTCAGCATCACTCTTTGACACAACCTATGAACCTTTTAGATGGTGCATAAAACAGTATATGGACAGGTGAATTTGTTAAATATGCACACATTTTCAAATCAATTATTTATTGAACACAAGATTATACACAAGATGCACACTCGTCTTGCGCCCTGCAGTCACATGTTCAGCACAGCACTTCTTAAAACCAAAGATTCAACATTCGCTTTGACGAATACACAATGACAACTGCTATTTCTTATGGGAGCAAAGGTCTCTCAACCTGTTTCTTCTAATATCCTTGATTTTTAACGAAGGTTAAAGCACTCCCCGGGGCAAGGCTCTGTACAGGGCTGACTAACTCCTCACTACTAAGACAAAGGCCAAATTGAGTAAATGAGTCATACACAGTAGTTGAGTATACAGTATATGTGGATAATTGTAAGCCTTGTTTTTTGACCTCCCATTTACTATGACTAGGCCAACAGGTGCACGCACATAATGCCGTTTTAAGTTGTTATTTTAACCGACTCAACACAGATCTACAGTCCGTTATAGAATCCAGGCCACTTTATACTGAAGGCCAGTTATATCTGAATGTAACTAAAACTGAAGGAACATTTTCCTTGAATTATTCTCTTTGACATTGCTGAATATCAACACACTTTGACATCCCTTTCACTTTAATGTTTCAGTTTCTTGTAAGGAGAAAGCAGTAGGATGAGATAATACGATTACATGATTTGAGGGGGGGGCGAGAATATTGAGCGTGAAATTAGCATGGTGTACCTGAATGTCATATAGATTCAAATTTTATGAAGATTAAAGAAAGATTTAGTCCGATTTTATATGGCTGTTTAAACACAGTGACCCAAAGAGACACTCTTTCCGCCCAAAAATTGGATGTTACAATTAATTTGCCTCTTCTGCATTTTAGTCTTTTTGTGCCTCTTTATTCTGCCGCCCTTTTGGTCACTTTGCACATACTGTATGAGAACGGTAAATGGGTTCAAGTAATGCTGGTCTGTTTCCTTCATGCTTTCCTCCTGTGTCTCCTCTTGTCTATCTCGCTACAATCAATGGCCTACTCCTGCTCATATGAGGCTTGTTCCCACAGTTTTCAGAGAATGTTTGATTCAGTGATACTCTCTCCCAATTCAGAAATGTCCAGTTCTAGTTTCATGCATAATGCATCCCCCCCCCCCCCCAAAAAAGAGTTATATCATGGTTCATGCAGTAATGTCGTGATAATTCAATGAGATAACCCACCATGTGAAGAGAATTTGTTTTCCTACGTTATTTTTAAAACAGAGGTCAAAAGTGTATTTCTGGCTCAGTGTAAATAATCTGTGTGAGTTTGTGTGTGACTGCACGGCCTCCTGTGTTCCCCCAGGTGCCCCAGTCATCGTAGGAATGAGCATCAACATCGCTAGCATTGACTCCATCTCAGAAGTGAACATGGTGAGTTACAAAACCCCTTCTCTTACAGTAGCAAAGTCTATACAGTACATCCACTCAATGTATCAATTCTTATTTATAAGGGTACTGTAATGAATACTCTGGGAGAAAGAGGTGTAGATTCACACGCAGAGCGTGGCAGATGTTTATTAAGCCTTCGCAGAAGACAGGAATCGTGGTCACAGGCAGGCAATAGTCAAACACAGGTAGGCAGTCAAAAACAAACAATACCTCACAACCATATAAACAGAAAGAACTGAACTAAATAGGGAGCTGATGAGACCAGGTGAGAAACGAACGCAGGTGAAATCAATGAACAAAAATGAAAGAGAGGGCTATGTTCTAGAACACAAAGAAACAGGACTACGTCAAGAACACAAAGAAACAGGGATATGTTCTAGAACACAAAGAAACAGGGCTATGTTCTAGAACACAAAGAAACAGGACTACGTCAAGAACACAAAGAAACAGGGCTATGTTCTAGAACACAAAGAAACAGGACTACGTCAAGAACACAAAGAAACAGGGCTATGTTCTAGAACACAAAGAAACAGGACTACGTCAAGAACACAAAGAAACAGGACTACGTCAAGAACACAAAGAAACAGGGCTATGTTCTCGAACACAAAGAAACAGGGCTATGTTCTCGAACACAAAGAAACAGGGCTACGTTCTAGAACACAAAGAAACAGGGCTATGTTCTCGAACACAAAGAAACAGGGATATGTTCTAGAACACAAAGAAACAGGGATATGTTCTAGAACACAAAGAAACAGGGCTATGTTCTAGAACACAAAGAAACAGGGATATGTTCTAGAACACAAAGAAACAGGATATGTTCTAGAACACAAAGAAACAGGGATATGTTCTCGAACACAAAGAAACAGGGCTATGTTCTCGAACACAAAGAAACAGGGCTATGTTCTCGAACACAAAGAAACAGGGCTACGTTCTAGAACACAAAGAAACAGGACTACGTCAAGAACACAAAGAAACAGGACTACGTCAAGAACACAAAGAAACAGGGCTATGTTCTCGAACACAAAGAAACAGGGCTATGTTCTCGAACACAAAGAAACAGGGCTATGTTCTCGAACACAAAGAAACAGGGCTATGTTCTTGAACACAAAGAAACAGGGCTATGTTCTCGAACACAAAGAAACAGGGATATGTTCTAGAACACAAAGAAACAGGGCTATGTTCTAGAACACAAAGAAACAGGGCTATGTTCTAGAACACAAAGAAACAGGGATATGTTCTAGAACACAAAGAAACAGGGATATGTTCTAGAACACAAAGAAACAGGGATATGTTCTCGAACACAAAGAAACAGGGCTACGTTCTCGAACACAAAGAAACAGGGCTATGTTCTCGAACACAAAGAAACAGGGCTACGTTCTAGAACACAAAGAAACAGGACACAAGGTTGACTAAGAAAAGAAAAGCTGAACCTTACAGGTACTTAGTTGCAAACACTCAAATTGAATTAATTTAATGAACCTTGGACCCTTTCTTGATTTCTTGATTGTTCACAAAATAATATAATAATATAATCTGACCACATAAAGATGATCTAACAATGTGCAAGAGACTATAGTCGAGTTACAGTAATATCAATAAAGGGTTCAAGGGTCTTTGAGTGTTTGCAACGCAATACCATTTCAATCAGTCATATTTGCCCTTGCCAACATTAGATAACCATAGACATGTTGTGCATCTGTTTTCCTTGATTATATTACGCGTTAACTTGTGTTCATTAGAGAGCGGTGAGAAATCAGGCATAGTCTTGTGCATCCTTAAAGAAGACAATATGGCTGGTGTCTCAGCAATGACAGCATTCTGTCGCTCTCCTCTCCATTGTATTTTTTAAAAATTATAGTTGTATTTAGTGTGGCACAGTCACACTCAAAGTTCACTCCATCCACAAGGGCTTTTCTGGTGGATTTGTTATCCCTACAACATTGCCATTTTCTTTTTTCTTAATTTTACTAGGCAAGTCAGTTAAGAACAAATTCTTATTTTCGATGACGGCCTAGGAACAGTGTGTCAACTGCCTGTTCAGCAGCAGAACGACAGATTTGTACCTTGTCAGCTCGGGGATTTGAACTTGCAACCTTTCGGTTACTAGTCCAACGCTCTAACCACTAGGCTACCCTGCCGCCCCTGGGGTCACTAGAGAATTTTCATCCAGTTTCGACAGCAGATATCATCTGTAATTTGTTAGAGGTGGTCGCTAATGTATCTAGCTGTTTTCTTTATTTTTAAGCACATGCAAGTGAGGCCCTTTGATTTATTCATCTTGATGTTATTGTAGAGATTCATGTTGTACTCCTGTGTTTTGAAGGACACGGCGAGTTTTAGCTTATGCTGTATGTTATTTTGGTTTCCCTGGACATTTGAGAAGGCAGCATCAAGTGCAAAGCTGAAAAGGTTGAACAAACTTCTGGTGAACAAAGACAGATCAAAAACATTTGTCAACTTGGAAAACTCTTGATTATCTCAATGTGTGTGTTATGTCTAACACCATAACTTGTCTATTTTAGCTGTTCATTTGTGTACTTTGTCAGCAAGCCAACATAGTCACAGCAAAAGAATAACAAATTCCACCCCCAAAAATTGCAATCAGACATGTAAAAACAAATATTTCATGAAAAAAAAAACATTTCATTTAATTATATTTTTTCAGGATGCTGCAAATATATATATATTTTTATGGAAAATATAGACTAGCCTTTTCTTAGGGTAAGACTGAGAGAATGTAGGTCATGTCCAGCTGAATAACCACTCAGATTAGCTCTCAGTCCGCTTATAATATGTGACGTACATTATGGTTCACTTGTATTTTAAGACAATTATATTGAGATTTCGGGACACTGAGGTTCCCAGAATAATTGGCAGCATTTATCATGCAAAATTCAGAAGGACTGTACTGTCATCGGAGAACGTAGTCATCTTAACTTGGCCTTTAAATCACTTCCCTGTAAGTCTTTCCTTTCATTATGGTTCAATTGTATCCTAGAAAATCACTGATAGTGCTTTCTGATATTCTGTGCACATAATGATTATGATAATACATGTAATGGTACTATGTGTCTGGTGTCGGATAGGGCAAGTACAGTAGAGGTAACTTGTACTTCCCATAGTTGGAGCTTGGAGTTGGATAGGGCAAGTACAGTATAGGTAACTTGTACTTCCCATAGTTGGAGCTTGGAGTTGGATAGGGCAAGTACAATAGAGGTAACTTGTACTTCCCATAGTTGGAGCTTGGAGTTGGATAGGGCAAGTACAGTAGAGGTAACTTGTACTTCCCATAGTTGGAGCTTGGAGTTGGATAGGGCAAGTACAGTAGAGGTAACTTGTACTTCCCATAGTTGGAGCTTGGTGTCGGATAGGGCAAGTACAGTAGAGGTAACTTGTACTTCCCATAGTTGGAGCTTGGAGTTGGATAGGGCAAGTACAGTAGAGGTAACTTGTACTTCCCATAGTTGGAGCTTGGAGTTGGATAGGGCAAGTACAGTAGAGGTAACTTGTACTTCCCATAGTTGGAGCTTGGAGTTGGATAGGGCAAGTACAGTAGAGGTAACTTGTACTTCCCATAGTTGGAGCTTGGAGTTGGATAGGGCAAGTACAGTAGAGGTAACTTGTACTTCCCATAGTTGGAGCTTGGAGTTGGATAGGGCAAGTACAGTAGAGGTAACTTGTACTTCCCATAGTTGGAGCTTGGAGTTGGATAGGGATAGCAAGTTCAGTAGAGGTAACTTGTACTTCCCATAGTTGGAGCTTGAGTTGGATAGGGCAAGTACAGTAGAGGTAACTTGTACTTCCCATAGTTGGAGCTTGGAGTTGGAGTTGGATAGGGCAAGTTCAGTAGAGGTAACTTGTACTTCCCATAGTTGGAGCTTGGAGTTGGATAGGGCAAGTACAGTAGAGGTAACTTGTACTTCCCATAGTTGGAGCTTGGAGTTGGATAGGGCAAGTACAGTAGAGGTAACTTGTACTTCCCATAGTTGGAGCTTGGAGTTGGATAGGGCAAGTTCAGTAGAGGTAACTTGTACTTCCCATAGTTGGAGCTTGGAGTTGGATAGGGCAAGTACAGTAGAGGTAACTTGTACTTCCCATAGTTGGAGCTTGGAGTTGGATAGGGCAAGTACAGTAGAGGTAACTTGTACTTCCCATAGTTGGAGCTTTTGTTCATGCATAACAACTAGTTCTTCTTTTTCACAGGATTATACCATCACAATGTATTTCCAGCAAAGTTGGCGAGACAAGCGTTTGGCATACGCTGAGCTGCCCCTCAACCTGACTCTGGATAACCGCGTGGCGGACCAGCTGTGGCTCCCAGACACCTACTTCCTTAACGACAAGAAGTCCTTTCTGCATGGTGTGACAGTAAAGAACCGTATGATTCGACTGCATCCTGATGGCACCGTGTTATATGGACTCAGGTAAAGCTAACTTTCATTGGAATTCTACTGTACCTAAAGTGGTTAAAGTCTGGCCTGTAAGACAGGACTGGAAGAGACCTTGGGAACAGTGAGGCATGGGAGGAAATAGATCTCTGTTTAAATAGTACCACGACCCTCCTGCCTTTTAACCTTTCTCCCTTCCTTCCGAGAAATAAACAGTCTAGAGAATCACTGATGAAAACACAACTAACTTGAATTATTATTGCTGAATTCAATTGTAAGTAGTTATAGCCTGCCTTGACAATGACATGACATGCTAATACCTGACATACTGTATACAGTCTGGTCCATAAAGATGAGCAAAAAATACTGTATAAAATAAATTATACAAATACTGAGTGATATTGTATGCTCAAAGAATTGGGATATTGTTTTATACTAATACAATTGCTCAGAGAAAGGGATTGTGTTTAACAAGTAATATAACAAAATCTAAAAAAAGATAAGGGGGCAAATGATTGCTACCTGTTTACAGTACTCTAGCGGCTCAATGGTCAGACGAAATGTAAATGTAGCTCTTTGGCCACACACACCAGTGGTGGGTTAGGTGTTGAAAACAGAAGCATAGGCAGAAGTATCTCATACCTGCGGTAAAATATGGTGGTGGATCTTTGATGTTATGTTTTTTTTTCTACTAGTGCTGGATCCCTTGTTAAGGTCAATGGCATCATTAACTTTGCCAAATACCAGGGCATTTTAGCCTAAAACCTGGTTGACTCTGCAAGGAGCCTGAGACACTTGGCTGCAAGCGGATCTTCCAGCAAGACAATAACACCAAGCTGTAATCAAAATGGTTTAATTGAACACAAAATCAACATTTTTCAATGGCCATATTATTCTCCTGACATGAACCCCATTGAAAACCTGTGGTTAGAATTGAAGAGGGCAGTTCATAAGCACAGACGGAGGATATTAAGGATTCTGTACGGCAGAATGGTCTAAGATCCCTCCCAACGTGTTCTCCAATCTCCTAACACATTTTAGAAAAAGGCTCAGTGTCGTTATCCTCGCAAGGGAAGAACGCTAGAGTACTGTAAACGGGTAGCAATCATTTTCCCCCTCCTCTTTTATTAGATATTTTTGTATTACTTGTTAAACACAATCCCGTTCTCTGAGCAATTGTATTAGTATAAATAATATAATATCCCCCTTTTTGAGCATACAATATAGCTCAGTATTGTATACTTTATTTTTTACAGTATTTTTTTGGCACATCTTTATCAAGGGTGTTAATAATTATGGACCTGGCTGTACATATGGTGCACATGTTTGGGTTTTTAAATCAATGAATTTCCATTAACTCTATTTCTGGTGCATCATTTGTCTCTGGTGAATGGAGGCCTTGGAGGATAAGACAGAGAGTCCGTGCTCTTTGGGTTATGTAATGCTGATGTTTGTTGATTTGTTCCACAGGGCAGTCCCATTTTGAAATGTTTCAAAGCTAAAATCAAATTCAGCTGCAAATGTTAATTATAGGAAGCTTACAGCTAAATGCGCAGATGCTGCTGAAATGGCAACATGACTATGTTTTGCCACTGCTATTACCTCATTCCACTCCACAATCAGTGGACATGGCTTTTAGCTCTTGTCATGTGCTTTCCTTATTGTCTAGAATATTAAATATATCTTAGATAAGCCTCTGGAAAAAGATGTTGTTATTTTCAAGAATGGGGGACTTTGCACATGCCCATTGATATGAAATATAATAATAGCATGATCAGTGTCTGTAAGATATGGCAGTTGTCTCCATTCCCAAATGAACAAATAGTATAGCATACAATGGTATACATACTCTAGTATTCACTTTTTGTTTTTGCAGACTTTACTGAAGTCAGCAAAAACACTCGAATGGATACTGTAGTATTTACTGTAGTATAGTTTAGTATTTACAGTAAACTATTGTATAAATACTGTAGTAAAAGAACTGTAGTATATATTGTAGTAATTAATGTAGTGTTTATGCAGAATGTACTATAGTATTTACTGTAGTGTTTCTGCGAACTGAGGTATAATATTGGATTTACTGTATAGTCTTTTGGCAGACATCACTATAGTATTTGCTATAGTGTTTTAGTCACATTATCTTTGACATAGAAGTGGAGGCTTTCTCCTTGAGGAAACTTACTGAAGAAATACTAAAAGAGCTCATTTTCCATAACCTGTAGGTAGGAAGGTAGGTAGGACTGGGGTCTGAACGGATAGTTCAGAGCTTCTGCTCTTTTCTATAACCTGTAACAAACACAATCTATACTTGGCATGTAGGATTCTCACTTATGTGTGGCACAAATTGGTATTTTGGGGAGTGGGATGGGCGGGCGATATTTCAAATGAAATACTGTACTATATACAGTGTCTTCAGAAAGTATTCACCCCCTTGATTTATTCCCAAAAAATGTGTGTTACAAGGTGGGATGAAAATGTATTTAATAGTAATTCTCTGTCACTGATCTACACAAAATACTCTGTACTGCCAAAGTGGAAGAAGAATTCTAACATAAAATTTAAATAAAAACACTAATATATCTTGATTACATAAGTATTCACCCCCTGAGTTAATACATGTTAGAATCACCTTTGGCAGCGATTACAGCTGTGAGTATTTCTGGGTAGGTCTCTAAGAGCTTTACGCCGCTGGATTGTACAATATTTGGAACATTATTCTTTTTAAAATTCTTCATGCTCTGTCAAGTTATTTGTTGATCATTGCTAGACAGCCATTTTCATGTCTGCCATAGATTTTCAAGCCAATTTAAGTCAAACTGCAACTAGGCCACTCAGGAACATTCAATGACATTTTGGTAAGAAACTCCAGTGTATATTTAGCCTTGTGTTTTAGGGTATTGTCCTGCTAAAAGTTGAATTTGTCTGTAGGAAAGCAGAGTGAACCAGGCATTTCCTCTAGGATTGTGCCTGTGCTTAGCTCTATTCTGTTTCTTTTTAGCCCCCCAGAAACTCCCTAGTCCTTGCCGATGACAAGCATACCCATAACATGATGCAGCCATAACCATTCTTAAAAATATGACGAGTGGTGCTCAGCGATGTATTGTGTTGGATTTGCCCCAAACATAATGTGTTGTAATCAGAACATCAACTTTTCAGGACATAAAGTTAATTTCTTTGCCATATCTTTTTGCAGTTTTACTTTAGTGCCTTATTGCAAGCAGGATGCATGTTGTGGAATATGTCCTTATTTTCAATCTGTCATTCAGGCTAGTATTGTGGAGTAACTACAGTGTTGTTGATCCATCATCAGTTATCTCCGATTACAGCCATTAAAGTCTGTAACTGATTTAAAGTCACCATTGGAAATCCCTGAGTGGTTTCATTCTTCTCCGGGAAGTTAGGAAGGACGCATGTATCTTTGTAGTGACTGGGTGTATTGATTGTATGAATACACCATCCAAAGTTGAATTAATGACTTCACCATATTCAATGTCTGCTTTTTTTACCCATCCACCAAAAGGTTCTTTGCAAGGCATTGGAAAACCTCTCTGGTCTTTGTGGTTGAATCTGTGTAGTATTTACTGTCGTGTTTTTGCGGAGTATAGCGATTTTGCAGACATTTCTGTAGTATTTACTGTACTGTTTTTGTGGTCTGTAGTGTTTACTATAGTATTCTACAGTTTACTACATAATTCTATAGTAAGTACTGTTTGTATTCTATATATATAAAACTGTATTTTTTTAATGTGGGGACTTTCGTATTAATGAGAGAGTTTGATGATGTTTGGAAGTGAGAGGGGGAACTAATGGGCTGGTAAATGCTTACTTAATATGTCTCTTGGTGGAATCAGCTGTGGGTGCAGGGGAGCGAGGGATGAAGGGGTGGAAGTGGTAGCAGCTTCTCCTGCTGCCCAGAGGGAGTTGGTGAAAAGGTGGAGGAATGAATTGAGGAAATAATCATAAAGTGAGGACAGAATCCTGTGTAGAGTACAGAGGGACTATAGGGCAGTGCTGTTCAAAGCTGGGGTCATGGGGATTGCCAAATTTTAAATTCAAATCAACAAAATAAATGGGGTGGGGTGGGGAGGTATTAAGAGTACAGATTATTTTATGGGACAATATACAAACTTTTTGAGAAAGATAATTTGAAAAATAAAATGTTATTGAGGAAATGTATTTATTGGTTCTCTTAATTTTGATAAGCGAGATGAACATGTAATGAATTAAATTTGGGGTGAGGTGAGCCTCTATGATTTATCGTAAAGACCATGACCCCTTTACCTTTCACAGGAAGATGTAAAAAAACATACTTTCTTGTTAATTTGATTGATTGACCTGTGAGCTTCTTTTACAGTATAAGCCTGGGCTGTTTTCAGCAGGCATGACACAGGGACACAACAATGTTTTTATTGTGCAACAGAACGAATGTAGTAGTCACTATTGTACTGCACGAGACAAACAAATACAGCACACCACTTATTCCTGGCTATTTTGTTTTGCTGGGATAGGAGGAGGAGGTGGTGGCGCACTTCCCATCCAGAATTCTGTGCCCCAGAAAAAGGCAACAAAAAACCTTATAATCCCTCATCACCACAATGTCCCAGTTTCATCAATGAACCAGCCCAGACAGTGAGTCTGCAGTGAGGTTCTCACAGGGACCCACCCAGATGACTGGGGGGCTGCTGGGGGGAGAGGAGCATCTTGGGGCCCTTTCAAAGCAACACAGCCGCCAGAGCCCCAGGGGCCACAGGCTTTGTTTCTTCACCCAACATGTTGCAACTTTGCTTTACAGGAGTCATGTACAGTAAAGCTGTGAGATAGAAAACAATATGCAGTGCAGAGTGAAATGCCCTTCGTCTATGATATAGCCGGAGGGGAGTGATGATGAGGTTATGGTGTGTTGGGCCTTGGGGAGAGTCAGAATACCTTTGCTACGGCATCATGCCTTAACACAACAAAGTGAAGATAGTCAAAAAGTATGTCATCATAAAAGGTGACTTACTGTATGGAACTGTGTTCTGTTTTCATCATGGTTGTATAGCCCCTGCAGAAAACACTCCATTGTTGTTCTTTTGCACTCTATACACTTGTGTTTGACAGTAGTTGTAGTGGCTTGTATTAGCCTGCACACTACAAACCTCTTGCTATATGCTGAATTGTCCAGCAACCTAGAAGACGGCATGGATTTAGGCATCTTAAATTATGGATCCCAAATGTAAAATAGGCACCACTCTCCCTCGCCTCCTAAAACACACAAACACACAAACTGTGTACCTATCAAACTCTCTCTGTGAATGGGCAGTCCATCTAACACACAGGGGTGATGAGTTCCATTCAGGCAAAACAGTGAGCTCCGTATTTCATTTAAACTAGAAGCCTGAAAACAGGTGAAAGCTCGTATGATTTAACAGAGCAGATGTAATTATTAAAATGTGCTGCACTGGTAAATATATCACACACAAATCATCTGTAACCCGTGGGATTTTCCTAGGCTTCTGGATTTATTGGAATTGAATTTAATGAATATATTTATATATAGCAGTCAATCACAATTTAGTGTGAGATTAAAGCACTCAATGCACAGGTGCTAACATTTGACAAAAAAATGCTCAGCTGATTCAATGTATCCCAGGGGAATAAAACAAGCTTGCTATATTTGACTTTCTGCATTTGGTTGTTGGCTTTGGGGCTTGAATGCATTTGATGTTTACATGAAACGCTTAGGATGTACCTATGGTTTTGTTTGAAGTTAGTGGTTTAACAGTTTGAATTCATTCATGGTGTTTCTTCTATGGGTTGAAGTGTATATATGAAGCTAATATCTCCAGTGCATGAGGTTGCTGTCACAACATAGATTAGGGCTGTCATAAGACCTATGTGAGCACAAAAATGCTACTCACTGAGACACATTCATTTTGTATTACAACTTCTCTCTATTTGGAATCCACTTGCCTCAGTCAGAACACATTCCCAACAACCTCGCCTTCTGCTATTTCATTCATTTAAAATTCATAAAGAGCTGACCACGGCTATTATGGAAGGTCTCAAACAGTTGGCCAGATTATGAGAAACGAACCCACACGTATCTTTCTCTCCTTCCCCCTTCTTTTCTCATCCCTCGCTCCTAAGAAATAGACCTTGGACAGGTCTGTATGCAACACTAGACTGCCAATGATTGCATTTCCTTTTTTCCTTTTTTCAATACGAGACAACTGCCTAACATTACTCATTTAAAGATTCACATCGTGCAGTCAAGGCTAAGCTACAATTTCTTAAAGGTTACCAAGGTAACAGCGGTTCTCTCTACCCCCCTTTTCTCTCACACTCTGTCTCTGCTCTCCTTTTTTTCCAGAATAACCACCACAGCAGCTTGCATGATGGACTTGAGGAGGTACCCGCTCGACGAACAGAACTGCACCCTGGAAATCGAAAGCTGTAGGTGGACTTAATACAAACGTCTTCTCCCCCATTCCTCCCCACTCTGGCTAAGTAACACCCCCTCCCCCTCTCACAACTGTCTGCCTGGGCTTCTCAGGGATCTCAGCAGGAATGTCACCCTGCCACTTTCACTGGATAACACAGCTAGGGACAGCCCATGATCCCAGACAGTTAGTGTTTACATTTTCTTTTATCTCAAGTCTCTCTATACATTTAAAATAAAAGCCAACCTTTAGACCTGTCATACGGTACTGTATGTCTCTAGTAGCCTATTGAATTTCATGTTGTTTACTTCATGTTGTTTCTGTCAATATTTACAAAACATATTTGCAATTTAACATTTTGCTGTATAGGTTGCAGATGTGTAATTCACATGTTTTCTGAAACGAGAAGTCTTACAATGCATTTTAACTGCATTATAATGTGTTATGCCTGCAGGCTTGAGGTGTTACTGAGAGATAAAACCCAAGTAATTTGACCAGAATTCTCCATACAGTCTAACTTCACCCTCTAGCTTAGACTCCCTGGTGATTATGATGTAGCTCAGACTCCCTGGTGATTCTGATGTAGCTTAGACTCCCTGGTGATTCTGATGTAGCTTAGACTCCCTGGTGATTCTGATGTAGCTTAGACTCCCTGGTGATTCTGATGCAGCTTTGACTCCCTGGTGATTCTGATGCAGCTTAGACTCCCTGGTGATTCTGATGCAGCTTAGACTCCCTGGTGATTCTGATGTAGCTTAGACTCCCTGGTGATTCTGATGTAGCTTAGACTCCCTGGTGATTATGATGTACCTCAGACTCCCTGGTGATTATGATGTAGCTCAGACTCCCTGGTGATTCTGATGCAGCTTTGACTCCATGGTGATTCTGATGCAGCTTTGACTCCCTGGTGATTCTGATGTAGCTTTGACTCCCTGGTGATTCTGATGTAGCTTTGACTCCCGGGTGATTCTGATGTAGCTTAGACTCCCGGGTGATTCTGATGTAGCTTTTCTTGTGTAGTTTTCATTCAATAGGGTTTTCAGTACAATTATCTTAAGCCATCCCTTTAAATACGGAGTACCTTTTAATTAGAATTTTGTCAACAAACTCACTAGAATACACCTAATATGATCTACTAATGCTAGCGACCCTCAGGAACAACAACACAGACATGCCAGAGGAAAGAAAGGTAAACGGAATGGAATGATACAAAATGTTGGCAACATTGAAGGAAACTAACACTAAAGTGACAGTTATAAATGTATGTGGGTATTACTTACGGTGACTCCCGATAGTGGCTGATATTAAATATGATACAAATTGTACAGAGGCCTGTAGCTTGGGTCTCCAAATTTCATCCACGCAAATTATGAGGGCATACAATTAAAATTCAGGATAACGTTACAGCTGTTAATAGCTTACTACACTGTGGTAAAGGGTCCACAATAAATGCCATGTTGATATGATTTTGAGTATGCTTCTAAATATGTGGTACATTCAATTGATTGGACATGATTTGGAAAGGCACACACCTGTTTATATAAAGTACCACATTTGACAGTGCATGTCAGAGCAAAAACCAAGCCACGAGGTTGAAGGAATTGTCCGTAGAGCTCAGAGACAGGATTGTGTCGAGGGATAGATCTGGGGAATGGTACCAAAAAATGTCTGCAGCATTGAAGGTCCCCAAGAACACATTATCCTCCAAGACTCTTCCTAGAGCTGGCTGCCCGAGCAATCGGGGGAGAATGGCCTTGGACAGGGAGGTGACCAAAAATCCGATGATCACTCTGGCAGAGCTTTAGAGTTCCTCTGTGAAGATGGGATAAACTTCCAGAAGGACAACCATCTCTGCAGCTCTCCACCAATCAGACCGTTATTGTAGAGTGGCCAGACAGAAGCCACTCCTCAGTAAAAGGCACATGACAGCCCACTTGGAGTTTGTCAAAAGGCACCCGAAGACTCTCAGACCATGAGAAACAAGATTCTCTGAAGCATCACGTCTGGAGGAAACCTGGCACCATCCCTATGGTGAAGCATCATGCTGTGGGGATGAAATTTCAGTGGCAGGGACTGGGAGACTAGTCAGGATAGAGGCAAAGATGAAAGGAGAAAAGTACAGATATATCCTTGATGAAAACCTGCTCCAGAGTGCTCAGGACCTCATACTGGGGCGAAGGTTCACCTTCCAACAGAACAATGACCCTAAGCGCACAGCCAAGACAACGCAGGAGTGGCTTAAGGACAAGTCTCTGAATGTCCTTGAGTGGCCCAACTTGAACCCGATCGAACATCTCTGGAGAGACCTGAGAATAGCTGTGCAGCAACGCTCCCCATCCAACCTGACAGAGCTTGACACGATGTGCAGAGAAGAATGGGAGAAACTCCCCAAATACAGGTGTGCAAAGCTTGTAGCGTCATACCCAAGAAGACCCGATACTGTAATCGCTGCCTAAGGTGCTTGAGCAAAGTACTGAGTAAAGGGTCTGAATTCTTATTTAAATGTGGTATTTCCGTTTTTTTATTGGTAATAAATGTGCAAACATTTCTAAAACCCTATTTTTGCTTTTCCATTATGTAGTATTGTGTGTAGATTGAGTGGAAAAAAACTATTTAATCAATTTTAGAATAACAAAACAAAATGTGGAAAAAGTTGAGGGGTCTGAATACTTCCGAATGCACTGTAAATCTCATACTTCTCACTTTGATTCCACTGGCATTGTGATGGAGCCCTGGAGACACTGGTGGACTCCCCATAGGCAGTAGAGCCAATTGCCTCAAGCCTCACATCATCAAGGGGCCTAATGGGGCCCCTTGATGATTCTGTGTATATTGATGATACTGTGTGTATATATATATACTGCTCAAAAAATAAAGGGAACACTAAAATAACACATCCTAGATCTGAATGAATGAAATATTCTTATTAAATACTTTTTTCTTTACATAGTTGAATGTGCTGACAACAAAATCACACAAATTATCAATGGAAATCAAATTTATCAACCCATGGAGGTCTGGATTTGGAGTCACACTCAAAATTAAAGTGGAAAACCACACTACAGGCTGATCCAACTTTGATGGAATGTTCTTAAAACAAGTCAAAAGGAGGCTCAGTAGTGTGTGTGGCCTCCACGTGCCTGTATGACCTCCCTACAAAGCTTGGGCATGCTCCTGATGAGGTGGCGGATGGTCTCCTGAGGGATCTCCTCCCAGACCTGGACTAAAGCATCCGCCAACTCCTGGACAGTCTGTGGTGGATGGAGCGAGACATAATGTCCCAAATGTGCACGATTGGATTCAGGTCTGGGGAACGGGCGGTCCATAGCATCAATGCCTTCCTCTTGCAGGAACTGCTGACACACTCCAGCCACATGAGGTCTAGCATTGTCTTGCATTAGGAGGAACCCAGGGCCAACCGCACCAGCATATGGTCTCACAAGGGGTCTGAGGATCTCATCTTCGGTACCTAATGGCAGTCAGGCTACCTCTGGCGAGCACATGGAGGGCTGTGCGGCTCCCCAAAGAAATGCTACCCCACACCATGACTGAACCACCGCCAAACCGGATATGCTGGAGGATGTTGCAGGCAGCAGAACGTTCTCCACGGCGTCTCCAGACTCTGTCAAGTCTGTCACATGTGCTCAGTGTGAACCTGCTTTCATCTGTGAAGAGCACAGGGCGCCAGTGGCGAATTTGCCAATCTTGGTGTTCTCTGGCAAATGCAAACGTCCTGCACGGTGTTGGGCTGTAAGCACAACCCCCACCTGTGGATGTCGGGCCCTCATACCACCCTCATGGAGTCTGTTTCTGACCATTTGAGCAGACACATGCACATTTGTGGCCTGCTGGAGGTAATTTTGCAGGGCTCTGGCAGTGCTCCTCCTGCTCCTCCTTGCACAAAGGCGGAGGTAGCGGTCCTGCTGCTGGGTTGTTGCCCTAATACGGCCTCCTCCACATCTCCTGGTGTACTGGCCTGTCTCCTGGTAGCGCCATCATGCTCTGGACACTACGCTGACAGACACCGCAAACCTTCTTGCCACAGCTCGCAATGATGTGCCATCCTGGATGAGCTGCACTACCTGAGCCACTTGTGTGGGTTGTCGACTCCGTCTCATGCTACCACTAGAGTGAAAGAACCGCTAGCATTCAAAAGTGACCAAAACATCAGCCAGGAAGCATAGGAACTGAGAAGTGGTCTGTGGTCACCACCTGCAGAACCACTCATTTATTGGGGGTGTCTTGCTAATTGCCTATAATTTCCACCTGTTGTCTATTCCATTTGCACAACACATGTGAAATTTATTGTCAATCAGTGTTGCTTCCTAAGTGGACAGTTTGATTTCACAGAAGAGTGATTGACTTGGAGTTACATTGTGTTGTTTAAGTGTTCCTTTCGTTTTTTGAGCAGTGTATATATAAAATGTTAAAAGTACTTCTCCGCTTCAGGCCCCCCCCCATGCTCCGTTCGAGGCATAATAATTCAAATAAATCCACGTCAAAGTCTGTCTCTTTAAGCTAGAGATATCTGTTTTGGGCTGCGTCTCAATCCACCACATCCACAAATGTCGGCCTTTCAAATTTCCGGTGGAAGGTGGCAGAGCTACAGCGGTGATAGCAAATGCCTAGCTACAGGATTGTTTCGCTTGCACAAACTGGAATATATTCTGTGATTCATCCGATGGTATTGAGGAGTTTACCACATGAATATGTGCTTCGACGATGTTGTCCCCACAGTGACCGTACATACACATCCAAACCAGAAGCCATGGATTACAAGCAACATCCGCACTGTGCTAAAGAGCTGACGCTTTCAAGGAGTGGGACACTAATCCGGACGATTTTAAGAAATCCCGCTACGGCCTCCAACAAACAGGAAAAGCATCAATACATGACTAAGATTGAATCCTACTACGCCAGCTCTGACGCCCATTGGATGTGGCAGGGTTTGCAAACTATCACGGATTAGGGAAACCCGGATTAAGCTGCCCAGTGATGAGGTTACCAGACAAGCTAAATGCCTTCTATGCTCGCTTCGAGGGTAGCAACTCTGAACCATGCATGAGAGCACCAGCTGTTCCAGATGACTGTGTGATCACGCTCTCAGTAGCCAATGTGAGTTAGACCTTTAGGTTTAGCATTCACAAGGCTGCAGTGCCAGACAAATTACCAGGACGCATACTCTGAGCATGCGCTGACCAGCTGGCAAGTGTCTTCACAGGCATTTTCAACCTCTCCCTGACCCAATCTCTAATACCTACATGATTCAAGCAGACCATCATAGTCCCTGTGCCCAAGAATGCCAAGGTAACCTGTCTAAATTACTATTGCCCCGTAGCACTCACATCTGTAGCCATAAAATGCTTTGAAAGGCAAGTAGTGAGGGTGGGCAACAACACATGTGCCACGCTAACCCTCAACACGCAGGCCCGTGCTTAGTCCCCTCCTGTACACCCTGTTTACCCAAGACTGTGTGGCCGCAAACGAATATATCACCATTGTTAAGTGTGCCGACGACACGACGGTGTGTAGGCCTGATCACCAACAACAATGAGACCGCCTACAGGGAGGAAGTCAGAGACCTGGGAGTGTGGTGCCAGGACAACAACCTCTTCCTCAACGTCAGTGAGATGAAAGAGCTGATCGTGGAATATAGGAAACGGAGACTGCTGAACAGTTAATCACATGGCTACCCTGACTATTTGCATTGACCCCCTTTTTATTTGCACTGACTCTCTTGCACCAGCTCTATGCACAATCACAGGACTACCCACACACTCACAACATATTACACTAACACTCCAACACACACACATACACTACATACGCTCACACAAAACACACACACACATGCACATTGACGCCACACACACACTCACACATAGACACACTTTTTTTTAAATTATCTATCCTGATTACCTAGTCACTTTTACCTCTACCTACATGTACATATTATCTCAATTACCTCAACTACCTTGTAACCCTGCACATTGACTCGGTACCTGTGCTCCTTGTATGTAGCCCTGTGTTTGTTATTTTATTGTGGTACTATTTCATTTTTTCTTTTTAGCAAATTATTCTTGCTTTTCAACTCTGCATTGTTGGGAACGGGCTCATAAGTAAGCCTTTCAAAGTAAAGTCTATACCTGTTCTATTTGGCGCATGTGACAAATACATTTTGATTTGTTGTCATACAGTTTAGCTAAGTGGGTGATCATGTTACCAAGGGACTGAAGGCTTATTCTCCTCTGCTTTGGTCCATTCTGCTTCCCTAATGTCAAAGGTGAGATATTCTACCAGTACTGAACCTGTTCATTCTCCTCAAATCCCCTCCACCCATTCTCTGTAACCTGAGACAGATGGGTACACCACAGACGACATTGTTTTCTACTGGCACGGAGGTGACACTGCGGTGACGGGGGTGGATAAGCTGGAGCTTCCTCAGTTCTCCATCGTAGCCCTTCGCCTGGTGTCCAGGGAGGTCAGGTTTACCACAGGTAAGGCCTCCACACCTCATATCTGTGCTGAAGGGGTAGTAATACCATAACAATACATTCTAAGAAATATGCAAAAATACATTTGAATGGTCCTGTATGTACATGTTAGTTATTTTTCAACTTAACAATGATAGAATGTAGGCTTGCTTGTAGGATTAGTTAAACTGTCAGTCCAGTCCCACTCACTGGTTTGTGTTATTAATGTTATTCCAATGGGTAGCACTTCCAACTAGCTGCTTAACACTTTAGAGAACATTTCCTGCAGAATATTTAAAGTAATCTCCATGTGACAGTTAACTTGAGTTAATTTAGTAGTCTAGTCTTTAAGTAGTCTTGCCCTTGTGTGTGCACTTTGTTTATTTATATTCACGAGGTATAGCAGAAAGGAATAAAATATGTATGCCCGGATATTGATTCATTAAAAGATTTACCAGACCAGGGAGATGAAAGGGTCATTTTTCATTGTGTGTAGCACACAGTCGATTGCCTTTTAAATTAAAACCATCATGACTATCTTAGGCCCTTTCTCTCATTTTGATAAAGTGGTCATACAAACTCCCTTGAGGGAATTAGTTATGCATTCATAGCGGTAAACATTTCTCTCTCGCTGAAGTAGGGGAAAGTCAAAGCCACAGGGGAATCTATCTTTCTCATTAACAACTTGTTGTTGAGCTTGTTTGAATAATCAATAGATTCGATGCAACCAATTAATGTCTCATCATAACGAGCTGACATTTTTCTCTGCAACATGCATTAATGTTAAGCGCCATAGGTTCACCCCACTAGCTACATCAGTCTCATGTGGGTTCCTCCTCCTCACTTAAGTAGTGAGAAGACATGCTCTCCAATTATGGGCCTTTTTAAATCCCCTTTTGGTGATATTTAGAGGACAGAGAAAGTGCTAAACAGAGAAAAACACAGCAGCTCTCCATGACAATTCTCAGAGGGATGCTGGAGCTGCCTGCTGAGATGGGGGGGCTTGCAGAAAAATCTGCTGTGCTTGCGACTTTCTGCCATGTTTAATTGGAATCGAACTTGTCCCTGGAAAGGAATCCATTGCTTTGGGGAAATGAAGTGCTCAGTCTGAACAAATGGAGAAATGACTACCCCGCGCATTGTCAAAGTGCAGACTTTGGAACTCATAAATTGTGCCAGTGGTTCATCCTTTTCTGCACTGATGTGTTTCCTCTGCCCCTCTCAATCACTCCATCACTCCATCCTCTCTCCTTCTCTCTTGTTCTCTGGGAAAGGTTCCTATCCCAGGCTGTCGTTAAGTTTCAGGATTAAAAGGAACATAGGCTACTTCATCCTGCAGACATACATGCCCTCCATCCTGATCACCATCCTCTCCTGGGTCTCCTTCTGGATCAACTACGATGCCTCTGCAGCTCGGGTGGCCCTGGGTAAGACTCCATCTCCATTGCAGTGTTTCAGCAACACAATGTATTCTCAGTGAACACAGAGGGCAAGGTTGTCCTCAACGTTTCTCACAGGTTTGCTCTAACATGTTGCCGTACAAAATGCTACGCAAAGCACAATTTTGAATCGCCATAAACAGATTAGTGACCATCTCCCACTTACAAAAAGTAGCCATTACTACCACTCATAATTTTCACTTTCCATTGAAAACAGAAAGCTATAAATCTAGCCAGCAGGAGCAACTTGTCAAACAATGTTTAGAGGCGCACAAACTTCCCACTCAAAATCATTACCTTGCACTTTGGACCAAATATTTTACTTTAATGGTGAGGACTACTGATTTATATCTAATAATAATGTATTTATGTTTGTGTTTGCAATTTCCAGGTGTTACAACGGTGCTCACCATGACAACCATTAACACCCACCTTCGGGAGACCCTCCCAAAGATCCCGTACGTGAAAGCCATCGACGTCTACCTCATGGGCTGTTTTGTGTTTGTGTTCCTGGCCCTGCTCGAATATGCCTTCGTCAACTACGTGTTCTTTGGCCGGGGCCCCCAGCAACAGAAGAAAATCCACGAGCGGCTGAACAAAACCAACAACGAACGTCCGCGATATGAAGAGAAGCGCCTGAGGGAACAGGTTTGCATCTTCAGCTTCCTTCTTTCTCTCTGTATCAGATTCAGAATCCTAGCGTAAAACAATCATTGTTTGTTTTTTGGAGAATCCCTAGCACATTCCTATCACAAGACTGCAAAATACGCATTCCTTTATGTTGGTTTGACGTAAGACAGTACTTTCACAAAGCTGAGCAGCAGCTCCAGCAGATACATATACAACAGCCATCCTCCATTGCTTTTTCTCCAGCACTGACTCTTTGATTTTAATGAACATTGTTTTTTTGGTTTTGAGATATACTGTAGTTGTTCATTTAACTCCATTCCTATTCCCCTCTCAGGTTGTTGTCTTTGTTTTGGCTGTGGACTTGATTCAGTCTGTGCCGTCCTTGGAGTTCCATTTTTACCAACATTCACCTACTTTTGCCAAATTTGAATGTGTATGCAGGCAGAAACATTAGTATTCAGGGGAAAATGCTAAAACGGTCCGACTGAATGAAGCCCCTTGTCTCTGTGTCTGAAATATGACATGCCATGCTTATGCAAAGTTGTTCTTGTTATCCTTATGTTTATGCATCCTGTATTTTTAAGATGTGCTTAATTGTCAGTGTTTTATAGGCGTTTAATGTTGAATATTTTTTTTTTTCCATTGCAAGGACTCCATTGCCACGCCGTTTCAAACCAACACCCTCAGGTCATATACACAGAGAAGAAATCTGTACCTCGAGGAGCAAAGAAAAGTTGGGGTACATGCATTTAGAAATCATATGAGCTGTGGGACTGCAGCCTAATAGAGGTCTGATAAAATGGTTGATAGAGCGATGGCAATTAATTTGTGTCAATTTACTCTCAGTGAAAAAAGCACCGTAAGGCATCTGCTATAAGGGAGAAAATGGGAAAAGTGCATAAATTCAGAATTCTTTAAAGAGGCATGAAAAGATTACATTTCCTTCCACATCATCATTACATTTGCTTTAGCTTGAAAATTGGAAATGAAAATGAAATGGGTGGGTGCATGTAGATTATTATTATTAGGGCAGTTTGGGGTAATGTCACCGTGTTCTGCTTCTCCTTGACATTCTCCCTCTCCCCTCCTCTGTCCTCCAAGGTGGATGCTTATGGGAACATCCTGCTCACCACATTGGAGATGAATAATGAGGTGATGCCGTCAGATGTGGGAAGTAGTGTCAGTGACTCCCGGAATTCAGTGATGTCATTCGACAGCTCCGGGGTCCAATTCAGGAAGCCCATGGCTCCCCGCGATGGCTTCAGCCACCACTCACTGGACCGCAGCGCCATGCGCAGCAGGGCCAACTGTCGGCTACGACGGCGCTCCTCCAAGCTCAAGCTGAAAATCCCTAATCTGGCAGATGTCAGCACCATTGACAAATGGTCCCGGGTCCTTTTCCCCATCATGTTTGGATTTTTCAACCTAATCTACTGGTTGTACTATGTGAATTGATGTGCATCCCACTAGGAATCATGGGCCATATTTTGAGAGCACATTAAATTGGCTTTGATACAGTTGAAAATATGTATACACATGTACAAGTTGATACATATGTATATGCATATTTCTATATATTATATTTCTATATACACGTGTGTGTGTGTAAATCTGAAGGACTTTTCTCCTGTATAAAGCATTATTACAATGACTTGAATGTTTAAGAATAATTGCAAGAGAAACATTACAAGCCTTTGAAATGTCTCCTGAAACAAACGAACTAACTAACTAACTAACAACCATCAAATCCCTTTGGGGGATTTTGGAACTAAAGACTGCATGATATTTTTGCTAAAAAGAAAGCGAAAGCTCTTGAGAGAAGAGATGTCTCAGAGTCTCATTGGCTTTTTATTGATACTCTGTAATCAGCGTCCTCTACTGCAGCTCATCAAATCAGAGGTGGATTGTGTGTTCAGGCACCGGCAGAGTCCCTTATATCCAGCTTTACCCCCCCCCCCCCCCATCTCCCATGGATAACATGCAGGAATTCTCCACTTCTACTCTGTACAGCAACCTTGTTTGGATTATGTGTCGTTCCTTGGATTCTTTCGAGTGACATTGTTCTCTTTATGGGACATCAGCTCTGGTACAATGCTGGTCTACATTGGGGCCCATCAGGATGGGATGTTAGATCACTGTGTTCCTTTCCAGAGTCAGTGCAAACTTCTCTTCATTTCTCTTCTCATGTTTGTTTTTAGAGCAGTTCTTTGGGGTGTTTTCATTATGGTTACAAATATGATGATTATTGTAATTTTTTGTCACTTGTTCTAGAGTTAGCGCATTATTATAAAAAGACTCACAGGTATGAATTAATCATTTTGTTTGAGAAATAGACATATACAGTACATTTTGTCATCCAGTATCCTCAAGGACATAGTTGGAAAATATAATTGTACTCTTTCTTTAACTTCCTGTGCTTGATTCATCTGTAGATACAGTATTCATTGCCTCATATCCAGATTTGTGTTCTGTAAGGAAGGAAAGAAAGACAACTATAGTGAATTATTTAAAGTTATTCCACTATAAAGATGTGAGAAAAATACTGTGCATTAAAAAGAGATATCGCCATTGTTTATTTGTTTGATATTGAAATCAACATTTCATTGCATTGTGGGACCTGTTGAACTACTCGGTAAAAAAAGAAAAGGAAAAAAAAGAAATCACCCTTAGAATCTCGGGTACTGATATTATAGTTCCTATGAAACATGCTTGTCTTAAATTCAAATTGACTCTATTTATTTAAGAGTTGTAGCAGGGGGGCGGGATTAGCAAAAAAACTCAACCTCTCACACTCGGTAACACTGCAGACCCACCCACCCTTCAAATGTCACGGAGGGTCAAACCCAGAAGATCAGAAACATCATTAGAATCTGAAGAAAGTGTTTTAAGTTTCTAGAGGCAAGACAAGATGTGTGATAAATAGCCATGAACTAAAGAGACAACCAAAAAGGCCTATAATCCCCATTCAATTTTTTGATTTTGCTCTTAAAGTCACTCATTTCCATCGGCTCAGATCCACTAACCAATGATATGTCCACTGCAGGGTTGATGCCATGTTGATCCAAACTGTAACTTTACAGGAGAAAAACAATACCTTTTTTTTCATTATTTGGTTATGTCTGGAGTGAAGCGGAGAGCAAATGCATTCATACATTAAAACGGGCATTTACAGACTATCTCCATGTTCAAACTAGTATCGCCTTGATTCAACAATGCAATGAAGTGCAGTGCATTTGATATTCATGCTAGGGAATGACAAATTCCTTTAAGATTCCTCCAAGATTTAAATGAAGAGAGCAGAAGACACATTTCCGTTGTTGGCTGTAACTATGGACATTAAAGTTGTATTGTAAATGTGGTTATGACTGAAACATCTAGAGCATTATTGAATCAGAACCTACTGGGTTTGCATGATAGTCAAATGGCACTAGATGACCGAGGGAAGCGAAGTCACAGATCAGATACAGAGGTAGCCAATAAAAAGAGATGGGGGTCCTTTGGACATTCCAGAGGATAGAAGAGGAGAAAATGTTGAGAGCATCACAGTTAGTGCCTTGCACATTGCAGTGACTAATCTCCTCAGAGCTCACTGATGGGCTCCCCTACGTTCCAAGAGCTTCTCTCTCCAACGTCTCCATCCCCTGGCCGGGCTGGCACCAGACAGGCAGGATACGGACCTCTAATTGGGAGCGCCAAGCCCCATGGAAGGCTAGCACAGGACAGGATGCACCACGGGGCCGAGAGAGAGTGAGAGATGCAGAAAATACAGAAAAAGAGAGAGCGTACAGATGTTGGATCTTCATTTGAGTCTGTTTGCTACAGCAGGAAAAAAATCCTGCAGCAATAGGAAATGTGAATTATAATGTGGATTATAATTAATGGAGATTTTTGTAGGGGTTGATACATTTTTCAGAAGGGAAAATCAAGTCTGAAATTTCTAAATTGAAATGACAAACTTCAGGAGTCTTTTTAAACCTCAAATACACTACACACACCGCAGGAAAGTTCTCATGCAACAAAGTGATCAAATTAAGATCCTACATCTGTAGTATGGAGCAGATACAAGATCTTGGATCTTGACACTTTTCACCCCAGTAAATTGGATGCATAGAATTAGGAATTTAAAAAAATGTTAAAGGATCTATATGGTTGGATGCCACTCCAATATTCTACCTGTCACAGTGGTAGTCGTGCCACCGATGACGATTAGCCTCTGCAACACATTTGAGAGAAAGTAACCAGAGTTTGCACTAAATCTAACCTGCAGTGCCAGATTATACTACAGCAGAAAATGAAGCAGTACAGGGACTAAAGGTTAAAAAGGGGAGTTTCTGTTTAATCTAAAGCAGAATCAGTGGATGATACTAATCTGTAGGACGTCACTCGCCGTTACTCAGGAACCTGGCGTCAGATTTGAAGGAGCTTCTGCACCCTATTGATCTATGTCAGATTAGTCTACATAATACTTCATAAACATGACATAACTGTTGTTGTAACCTTACATCTCCTTTTGACAAACGACCCCTGTGGTGTCACATATAAGTATGTATGTTTGATAGTGTCGTTAGGATTCCCATGAATGGTTTTAACATGGATTGTGTCATGGTTAAGATGGCATTGTATAGGCTTTAGCCTTCAGAATTCAGAATGAACCCAGTGCCATGTTGCATTTACTGTAAGATATTGTTCACTTTGTCCTTAATTTCTCATTGGAGACATCGAAAGATCTGATCATATCGTCAGAGTAGCCAGATGTCCAAACAGATCTTAGACAGGAAGCATCGAGATCTTGCACCATCTTGCAGTTTTTGTTATTTTGTTATTGTCCACAGCCTGTAGATAAAATGTTGAGCTCTATTGATTTTCATCTCTCAGTGGTCAATACGAGCACTACACATTTTTCCCACCTATTGTGTGTTAAGGGCTGGATGGATGGAGCCCACTGGATATCAAACGTCATGCTATACTGGACACAAATATAGACCCAACATTACGGAGTTACATTCATATAAGGATATCAGTCAATTGAAATAAATGCATTAAGCCCTATTCTATCTACTGGAAATACAGATATACATCTGTTAGACACAGATACCTTAAAAAAAGGATCTCGTCACAGTATCTCTGTGCATTCAAACTGCCATCTGTAAAATGCAATTATGTTCATTGTCCATAGCTTATGCCTGCCCATACTATAACCCCACCGCCACTATGGGGCACTCTGTTCACAATGTTAACATCAGCAAACCGCTCGCCCAAACAACGCCATACACGTGGTCTGCATTTGTGAGGCCAGTTGGACCTACTGCCAAATTCTCTAAAACAACGTTGGAGGCGGCTTATGGTAGAGGAATTAACATTAAATTCTCTGGCAACAGCTCTGGTGGACATTCCTGCAGGCAGCATGCCAATTGCATGCTCCCTCAAAACTTGAGGCATCTATGGCATTGTGTTGTGTAACAAAACTGCACATTGGCCTTTTATTGTCCCCAGCACAAGGTGCACCTGTGTAATGATCATGCTGTTAAATCAGCTTCTTGAAATGCTACACCTGTCAGGTTGATGGATTATCTTGGCAAAAAATAAATGCTCACTAAAAGGGATGTAAGCAAATTTGTGCACAACATTTGAGGGAAATACATTTTTTGTGCGTATGGAACATTTCTGGGATCTTTTATTTCAGTTCATGAAATGTGTTATTTCAGCTCATGAAACATGGGACAAACACTTCACATGTTACGTTTATATGTTTGTTCAGTGTAGATAAACCTCCCCACCCCCAATTGGCCAAGTCATTTTGGGAAAATGTTCAATGGCAATACAATGAATTCAATTGTTTAAAGTGCCAAACAAGTCTTACAAAAGCATACTATACAAAGCTTTGAAAAATAAGAAGAAAATACATAAAGCTATCCAACTCAACAAACAATTTAGGGGAAGATGTACCAGCTTAGCATTTGCTTTTAAACGGCATAGTGAACATATCAAGTCAAGGTAGAAGATTTTGCCCTTTTGATTGGAAATAATCCAAATAGTCCATTTGATCTGAATTTCACTTAAATGCACTAGAACGCTCATGCATTTCTCTTTTTTTCACACATAACGACAGGTATTCTTTCCTGTAACATACAGTAAAACATGTTTGAATTTGACAGAAAATAACTAATGATTGGTCCGTATGGAAACCCTTGCATGCTTGCCGTAAATATCCTCATTACATTGAACTCACACCTACTATCTGTAAACCATGTGCATGTTGTTTGAAAGCTTGGAGGAAACACATTTTCCATGTGATGATATATTTTGCTTATGCCACAACTATTTTGTTGACACATTAATGTACAAGGAGTAGTGGAGGTAAAAAGAAACTGTTGAACTCATTCCAATGGGAATGTTCTTGCCTCTTGTGTATATGTGTAATTACATGTGAATTGTACTGTAAATATGTTATCTTTCGCTTAATATTTCTTAATGCATGAACAAAAAAAACAGGGACGTTCATAAAAGCAGCTAGCTTCACTGCTAATGGCATGGACAGCTTCTATAGCATTGGCATATTTCTGCAAACAAAACCTAAAAAAAGTACATTTTAAGAAGAGAATATAAAGGTTTTGTTTTGCATGACCTAAGTTTGGAAAGGTTTATTTTCATATTTTTCTATTCCACACTGTTCATCAGTTTCATTCTCACAGCCAGGAAAGGAAAGACCCGGTGTTTACATGCTCTAGTTGCACTTATTTCACAGCCAGCTTTGACAAAACACTGTAAAGCAAACTATACATTCAATAAAACTGGAGAAAAACTACAAAATAGAATGTACATTATATGATTCATGGTCAACATGAATAATATGTACCTATCTATCATTTTTACTTAATGTGTAGCACATACAATTTGGAATCGATACACCAAGTACAAACTGTAGTTTTATCAAGTTTAGCTTTAGCACTAACATCAATCACCCTCCAGCTACAAAGGATGTAAAGGAAGCTCACCAGTAGCATCTGAGTTTAAGCCATGGGATTGCATGCCGAGTGGGTATTCCCAGCCGTTTCTCTTAAATGAGTTGCCTCTGGACTGGGGGGTTCTGGTCTGCTGCTGATTATGATGATACTTGCAGGAGGTTGTGCTGAGTCCCAATTATACATCAGTATACCTCCCTCTTTCAAGGAGACTTTACCAGGGAAAACATACTTGCCAAACAGATAGCTAGGGGGAAAATTCTGGAAAAAATTGTCTAAACAAATTTAAAGGCCAACGACCCTTATCTATTTTAAAGGTTTTAATCCGTGTTATTATTGTTCTTTTTTTATATCTTTTTTTTGTAATTGGCTGTAATTTTGTTGCATTTTGGATTGTTATTATTACTGTAGTTGTGGTTTTCTCATAAAAAGGAAATGTATTTCTACTTGCAACCTGACCTGGAAGTAAAATGCATTTAGTTTTTGTACTGTAATTGTTTTGTTTTCATTGAGCTCTTTATTTTGGTCAGTTATCTAATGAGGTGTTTTATTTCATTTGGGGTATTTTTCTAACATTTCTATACTATGAAGTCGTATTTCCTTTTTTGTCGATGCCAATTAATGTTATAGTGTCAATCAGCTTTTTTAGGTGTTTGAGCAAAATACAAGGTGTTAAAAGTATGTGGTATAAAAATGGTTATCATTCAAACAACTGACTTTTGACTAATAAAGGCTTATACAGTAAAGAATGACAATGTCTTTTCGTTTGCCCTTTGAGGACTAATATCTGTTGTTTAATTTACATTTTGATGAATTTATTTTATTGTGTTAGTCCCCAAAAGGTAAATAAAATACTCAGTTGCAAAAAAAAATTGATTGAAAAATGTAATAAGTTTACCGTTGCATTTCCAAGCTGTCATGGGAGGTTTCACCTGTTTGTTGGTGTGTTGCTTTCTCATAAGGGCTGTTGGGATATGAAGACAGACTTGAGGACAAGTAAAAGAAAAGACAAGAAAGATTTTTAATTAGATTACAACCATGACACATTAATGAGAGGATACCTCCATTCATGGCCTATTTCCTGAATAAAGTGACTCCCACTGAGAAGTGTGATGTTTGCCCCTTATTCAACTCAAGCCATAGCACTGCTTAACCCTCATACCCAATGTTGGCCAAACATCAAACTCTGTGTGAAGAGAGATGGAGACTTTAAGGTAGACACCGAGCACTAACTCTCTCATTTTGTGTTCTCTGGTTCATTTTCCAAATCAAGTTTTATTCGTCACATGCGCTGAAGACAACAGTGAAATGCTTCCTTACAAAGGCCTTAACCAACAATGCTTTAAGAAGTTAAGAAGGAAAGTATAAAAAATATGTAATATAAAATAAAAGTTACAAGTAATTAAACAGCAGCAAAGTCCTGTTCCCTGTGTTGGTGTATCTGGAGTGGTGAAGCTATTTGGAGAGATTGTTGAGGACAAAGAGCATGTGGCCAGTGTCTTGTGAAGCTAGCACATTGATACTTACATGAGACAAAGATTCTCATTCACAAACCCACAGAGCCTCTAAACATTGAAAATGGCCCCAGTAGAGGAGCAGCACTCAGAGGATTGGAGTGCATTGCTCTGTTAAGAATATGGATGCAGAGCCATTGAACTAGATCGGCAAAATGTGCCCTCCATTTCCGTGTTCTATTGTCAGCACTCCATATAAAAACATCAAATATTGAAAGGGTGCATTAACATGGGCCAGAAATTGATGGCTGCTCCACTGAGGGAAACAACGCAGAAAAGGGTCAGAAAGCTTAGGATGCTTTATCTTCATGTCTTACACTTTCTACTGCAGTGATGCATTTTGATCTATTGTGTCATAACCAAAGCTAACCATAACCCTGCACGGTCTGGGGTTGAGTGGTAATATCCAATTTCTACAAAATTATATGCAAAAAACTATTGTTCTACCATTGGTGGACACACATACACAGAGCAGACAAAACATTAAGAACACCAGTTCTTTCCATGACACAGACTGACCAGGTGAATCCAGGTGA
Organism: Oncorhynchus masou masou; assembly: GCF_036934945.1. Lineage (NCBI taxonomy): Eukaryota > Metazoa > Chordata > Actinopteri > Salmoniformes > Salmonidae > Oncorhynchus > Oncorhynchus masou. The sequence goes on from NC_088219.1 coordinate 19,523,722, forward strand.
AAATGTATGATCCCTTGTTGATGTCACTTGTTAAATCCACTTCAATCAATGTAGATGAATGGGTTAAAGACAGATTTTTAAGCCTTGAGACAATTGTGACATGGATTGTGTATGTGTGCCATTCAGAGGGTAAATGGGCAAGACAAAAAATGTAAGTGCATTTGAATGGGGTATGGTAGTAGGTGCCAGGCGCACCGGTTTGTGTCAAGAAGTGCAACGCTGCTGGGGTTTTCACGCTCAACAGTTTCTCATGTGTATAAAGAATGGTCCACCACCCAAAGGACATCCAGCCAACTTGACACTACTGTTGGTAGCATTGGAATTGACATGGACCAGCATCCCTGTGGAATGCTTTCAACACCTTATCGAGTCCACGCCCTGACGAATGCAACTCGACGATGTTCCTAATGTTTGGTATACTCAGTGTATGTTTGTATACATGATGACAGTATCATGACATTGAATTAGAAACTGTGCTCATCATTGGCCTGACACTATCATGCGATCATATGTGATGAATGGAGCTGTTTGCTTAAAATGTAAAGCTCGGGCAGACTGGGCATCTGGCATTTTGGACAATGCCAAATGGGCTGGTCTGTGTTTAGCCCAGTGGGCCTGTCAAATGTCATTTTCTTCCCCGCAAAATTATAATTATCTGGCTGATGATGTGGGATTTGAGGAGTGTTGAGGTGTCGAGGCTTCAACAAAAAAATGGTCCGGTGTGTTAGAAATGCCAGGGCCGAGTTTTGGTCCCAGTCTACCCCTGATGTAAAGCACACCTGCATTGTTGTAAAGCACAAATCACAATTTGCTTGAAATAGCCACCGAGCATCATCTATTCAAATATCTCATGGAGACAGATCTTTGCTGTCCTTTGACTTATAAATAGACTTGGAAAACTGCTCCAGGGAAGACATATCTTGTTAGAGGCCAGAAATATTCAAGACTTCCAAAGGACTCATCATGCTTCTCTGGAATGTGCTATAGTAGTGGGAGAGAAAATGACGACTTCATATCTACAGTCGTATCCCCAACTCCCAATTATTGATAACACACGTTGGTAACTATGGTTTTTCAAATAACCTTCGTATCAAATTAGAGATCAAAATGTTCTCAGTAAAAACCTATTTTCTAACTTGTTACTTTATGAATACATGTCCTTGTTGCTTTTTCCTTTAGAGAATCAATGTTCTGATTCTGGCCGTGGTGTATCTTGTCTCTCAGAGGGAGAGGTCACTCCACTCAGGGATGTCCATTCATTTTGAAATATTTTGCCTTTGGAGTTCCTGTTTTGGGGTTGAGCAGAGAGAGTGGAGAAAGGAGGGGGTGTGGAGACGGAATGTGTCAAATAAAATATTAAGACACAGCTCTTTTATCCAATACAATGTGACCATCGCTGCACTGTTGGATCTATGTGTTTCTCTTCCCATTTCCCTAGCTCTCTCTCTCTCTTCCTCTCTCTCTATTTCTCTATATCTCTCTCCTTTTCTCATGCTCTCTTCCTTATTTATTCAGCATATATAAAGAGACCTCAACAAATACACTTGGAATAGCAGAGATGGGAAAAAGACAAGAAAGGCTGACTCTGTCTCTGTTTATGTTCCTCTTATTTTATCTTGCTTCAAACTAAATAACTACAACAATCCCAGTAGAACAGTATTGCACCCTGCAGTTGACAGCAATGCAGGACGATATTTCCGTGGCATTGCATTTGGCTTTCAGTGGGGGGGGGGGATCCTGAAGGTTTATTTTTAACAATCTAGTGAGAGTTTGTACATGGTTGTGTGTAGTTGTGTGTTGTCACAAATGTGAATTTGCAATGTGTCCTGTCTGTATTTTGTGTAGATGGTATTTTTAGTGGCTGTAGGGACAGTGTGAAGTCATGCTAAATGTCTGGCCTGTTTTCCCCAGGCTGCTGGGAAGATGGGAGGAGGGGCAAGGAGTGAGCCATGTTGAGGACAGAGAGGCACTCTTGTCTCTGTTGTCATCGCTCGCTTCAAGCTCCCCGCACCTCCATCTCCCAAATGGCCTTCCCTCTCACTCATCATTCAGCAGCTAACACTGCTCTCTGCTGGTAGATTATCTAACTACAACGCCGCTAAATCAAATCTCTTACCAGCCGCTCTGGATGAACAACAACAGCAGCCAAAATCAACGTCTTTGTTACCTAATCAAATCTAATATGAGATGATTATAAGTAATTACGGGCAGACCTGCACACTGTGTCCTCCAGGCTACTATTCTCATCAAAGCACAGTAAGAGTCAGGCACTTCTGCTCTCTGCATTTCAGGGAGCCAGCATAGTTTATCATATCACTAAACATTGACACTTAGTTGATTGGGATCATTTTAAGAGACCATAAAAATCAATGAGTGCAAGAGAGCAGTTTCAAATATGAACAAGGGCCACGTTGGAATTTAAGACACCGTCACGACTCCTGAAAGAGTTAAGGGCCTCTTTTTATGGCGTGATTAATGGACAGAGAGAGTTAGGAGAGGTCACAAGCAGAGTTTTAATAGATAGCTTTATTGAACTAGCCAAACAGGGCCTCTCCCAGCATTTCTTGGGGTGTAGGATCAGTGTGCAGGGGTCTTCCTCTGGATCCACATTGGCTGGTACCACTGGTAAGGACATCTTCACAGCCAGGCTCGGCATGACCGTAGGACTGCCACTGTAACCACTCAGACTGGTCACCAAGTCGTAAATTTTACCACAGTCTTTCTCCGCTTCCATCACTGATTGGGCAAGGCCCCGGGCTCTCTTCAGGATTAGTTGACTGAAACACATAGCTAGTTTGATCTGCTATACCCTATTTGGTATGAATGCCCATGTCATTTACATTAAGCTCTGTCAGATGTAAGGCTCAACTAAGTATCTGTGAGTAGTTTTCATGTGAGGCTGTTATCTTTGGAATGTTTCCTCTTCATTATCATACTAACCGTGGCGTCTTTTGATTGATGACCTGTCAATCACCTTATACCCAGGCACAAATGCATAGGAGAGGTTCTTGATTCCCTGGAAGGGCTGGGAGGGCCCTGCAGGTAACATGGTAACTGGGCCCAGTAGTCTCTGTCTGGGAGGCCCCAGAAGTTTCTAGCTGAGAGGGGCCTGCAGTCTCTAGCTGGTAAGGCCCTGCAACCTCTGTGGGGAAATTGTGAATACCAACTCAGAGTATCCAAATTCCTTGCATTTGAGAATTTGGGATTCTCTCAGATTACATTGGATTACACTGACCATGGTCTGAAAAGAAAAAGAAAGATGATAAGAATAGAGAAGTCAGACAACAGATGGGGCAAAACATTTTTGAAGGATGCAGCTCTGAGTTCTTTGATTTTATTGTTGACAAACAGTTATTGTAATTATAACAGGGATCCAGTCTTTGTTGGGCATTAAAAAGTTACCTCCAACAAGAACATTGAAAACCAACAACAATTCCTCACTCTCTCCGTGCCTTTGCAGGTAATCATACTGTATGGCACATTTAGTGCAAAGCACTGTGTATGCATACTCCTGAGTTTCAGTTGTCATAGACGAGAGGAGGAGCTAGCAGGGCCACACCAGTAAGACCCTTGAGATGTCAATGACTAACCTTTCTGTTTGGTTTTCGTTCGGCGTACCTACTGTGTGTTTAGTCATGCCGTTTGATAAGGTTTAATTCACGATGGTCAGAATCCATTTTCATACAACCCAGCAGAACTGTCACATGGTAACATAGTAACATGGTAACTGTAACATAGTAACATGGGAACATGGTAACTGTAACATAGTAACTTGGTAACTGTAACACAGTAACATGGTAACTGTGACATAGTAACATGTTAACTGTGACATAGTAACATGGTAACTGTAACATAGTAACGTGGTAACTGTAACACAGTAACATGGTAACTGTGACATAGTAACATGGTAACTGTAACATAGTAACTTGGTAACTGTAACACAGTAACATGGTAACTGTGACATAGTAACATGGTAACTGTAACATAGTAACATGGTAACTGTAACATAGTAACGTGGTAACTGTAACACAGTAACATGGTGACTGTAACATAGTAACATGGTAACTGTAACATAGTAACATGGTAATATGGTAACTGTAACATAGTGACATGGTAACTGTAACATAGTAACATGGTAACATGGTAACTGTAACACAGTAACATGGTAACTGTAACATAGTTGAAAATACATTTTCAACAGAAATATGGCTGAGATGCAAAGAAAGTTCAAGGAGAGGGGCTACAAGAATGATCAGATTAATATTGCCATTGAGAAAGTCTCGGTAATGTGTTTTCGGACCTTCCCTTGGTCGTATTCTCGCGGGGCAGAAATCTCAGAGACCAATTGGTAAACTCTGATTTACCACCCCAAGATATTCCTGAACAACGTCTATTTGCTCCCTCACTGGATGGAAATTACAAATGTAATGGCTGTGCTCAATGCAATGGCACTTATAAATGTAGATCCTTCAAACACCCACAAATAGGGAAATCGATCCCAATCAAAGGTGTTATTACGTGCTCCACTAAGGTAGTTATTTATCTTATAACCTGTCCTTGTGGTAAAAATTATGTAGGTAAAACAAAGCGCGAATTAAAAGTACGTATCTCAGAGCATCGTAGCACCATTAGGTGTAAAAACTTTACTTATCCAGTTGCGGCCCACTTCTTGGAGGCAGGCCACTCGATTTCGTCTCTGCGTTATATTGGTATCGAACATGTCACCCTCCCTAGGAGAGGGGGTGACCTTGATAATTTATTGTTAAAACGAGAGGCTGCCTGGATCTTTAATTTAAAGACCCTTGCGCCCTTCGGTCTCAACGTAGACTTTGATCTGAAGCCATTCTTGTGATTATTGTGACTTTGCCATTGTAATTGTTTGTAAACTTGTATAGTCAAATGAATCTATGATCGTATGCTATTCATTTGTTTGTATGCTGTTCTTTGTATGACATTTTAATATTTGATTATTAACCAATGATATTAGGCCACTCCTGGCCATGATTACAGACACCTGTGTCCTTTGACACTATATAAACGAGTCATCCTGCAGTGTTTGTGATTATACCCTGATGAAGACAGCTTGGCTGTCGAAACGTTGGTATTACATTTTTGCATCTGAGCTCCTAGAGTGTGCGGCTCTCTTTTATTTTCAAGTTTCTACTCCGCTAGCCAGCACCTCGTCTTAATAGGTGTGCGTTTCTTTTTCTTCTAGATTAAACTGTAACATAATAACATGGTAACTGTAACATAGTAACATGGTAATATGGTAACTGTAACATAGTAACATGGTAATATGGTAACTGTAACATAGTAACATGGTAACTGTAACATAGTGACATGGTAACTGTAACATAGTAACATGGTAATATGGTAACTGTAACATAGTAACATGGTAACTGTAACATAGTTACGTGGTAACTGTAACACAGTAACATGGTAACTGTAACATAGTAACATGGTAATATGGTAACTGTAACATAGTAACATAGTAACTGTAACATAGTAACATGGTAACTGTAACATAGTAACATGGTAATATGGTAACTGCAACATAGTAACATGGTAACTGTAACATAGTGACATGGTAACTGTAACATAGTAACATGGTAATATGGTAACTGTAACATAGTAACATGGTAACTGTAACATAGTAACATGGTAACTGTAACATAGTAACATGGTAATATGGTAACTGTAACATAGTAACATGGTAACTGTAACATAGTAACATGGTAACTGTAACATAGTAACATGGTAACTGTAACATAGTGACATGGTAACTGTAACATAGTAACCTGGTAACATAGTAAAATGGTAACTGTAACAGGGTAACATGGTAACTGTGACATAGTAACATGGTAACTGTAACATAGTAACATAGTAACATGGTAACTGTAACATGGACACACTTTGCTCTAACATTTCTGGTGCTGTTTATGATGGTCATTTTCATACATCCTGATGATGGTCATGGTATGACACCTTGGCAGACGTATATGAGCTCTGTGCCTAATGAGCTGATTCCCTCCCACTCCCTCTACATCCACATCCATTATTCACATCACCCTCTGCATCCCCCTTACCCTTTTTCACTGCTGATCAACATTTTCCACATCGTTCATTTCTTATGTCACTTTATTAGAATTATTCACAATTAACCCTTTTGGGGTTCCATGTAGAACCCTCTGTATGAAGGGTTCTTTATGGATCCCAAAAGGGTTCTACCTAGAACCAAAAAGGGTTCTCATATGGGGACAGCTGAATAACCCTTTTAGGTTTTAGATAGCACCTTTTTTTCTAAGAGTGTAAGAGCCATGTCGAGCTCTTAGCATGAGCAGAGTGACGGGCGAAACTGGCATTAATAACTCAGTGCCAACGGCGGGGAGTAAACTCCCCAGAGATAAGCAGCGTATTGTAGTGCTCTGGCTCACTCCCTCTCAGGGCAGGAGATAAAGGCCAGGTGGAGATTACATTACATTAATTCCTTTGTCAGAAGCCCTGACCCAGAATGACTTACAAGGTACATTTAGAGCATATAAGAGGGAGAGATGAGCATCAGCCCAAGTACTGAATAATTGTCAATGTCACTGTCAATAACTAGTGGGCCACTGCAATAAGGTTAACAGACTAAAAAGAGAAAACAGAACAAATATATACTGTACTGTACTGTGTAGAGTACAACTGATAGTGTAAAGTGCACAAATATACACTTAATTGTGTCCTATATTCTTTAGCACAGACATCATGGCCTCCCTGTAAGTCTAGAGATTGAAGTAGGAACAAATGGCGCTAATTTGGAAATGCAAATGCACATTTTGAAAAATAAAAGTCGGAGAATATTCCCGCCCAGTCTAGATGACACGGCAAACAAGGTTGTGCACACACCTTGAACACCCCCATGATTTCTACAGGCACAAAATTAGCCTGTACACAGAGTCCCCACAAGCTTGTACAGTACGCGCTACCTAGGCGTTACAACTTAGTTGATAGGTAAGAACTTGAAAAGGTGAGGGATTTTGAGGTAGTGTGAGCAATACCACTCCTGACTGGCTTACAGAAATACGCACCAACATTTCCTTTCAAATGTACTCCACACTGAAAATGGTCCTGCTGCTCGGCATGATGGGTGAGTTGCATGTTCATGTATTATGAAATAAATAATAATAATGATGTTTCAGTAATCTGATATTAAAGAATAACATTCAAACCGAATAAAAGTACAGAAATATATTTATTAACCCTTTTTTAGGTTGTGGGCATTTAATGACAGTCACGGTTCCCCAGAAGTTTGAGAACGTGACAAAGGGTGAAAGTGCTCTTCTCCAGTGCAACTTTGTTACCACTGAGCAGAAAACCAGTGACCTCATCATCCAGTGGAATTTTGTTTCCAAAACCTCCATGGTGCCACAGCAGGTACGTAGACTGATGTTACTTTGTAGTTTTCTTCGCTCTGTATTATGTTGCCACATTGTCACACTACCTGGGGAGTGTGGGTTCTTCAAAGTGTTTTCCTATGGGGACAGCCAAAGAAACCTTTAAGATTATAGATATAACCTTTTTTTCTAAGAGGGAAGAATTGGTGCTTCGGTATTTTAATAAAAGGCAGGTAGGCTACTAGTTCAATATGACGGCAGCTCTTGAGTTCCCATTTTATGAAACACCCTGTTAAGACAACAAAGAGTCCAGTCACCAGAGCACCAGTGGCTCCCTGCCCTCCAAACACACACTACAAGTGAATTATTCGATATGATGTCAAATAAGGGTTCTTTGGCTTGTAACCATAGCAGAACCATTTTTGGTGGTATATGGAATATTTTTTGGAAGGTTCTATAAAGAACCATGCTTATAAGTTTTTAAATGGAACATGTATGGTGCTATAAATAACTATTTCCTAAGGTTTTACAAAGAACCTTTACAAAGTTCTATATATCCCCAAAAAAGGCTTCTGCTATGGTTACAACCATTTTTGAGGCTATATAGAACCCTTTTTTAAGGTTCTTTATAGAACCTTTACGGAGAATTGTTCTATAAAGAACTTTTCTCAATCTCAAATGTTCTTTGTAGAACCATACAGGGGTTTTAGTTGTGGTTAAAAAGCCATATTATATTGTTAAATAGGTTTTATTATTGTGTTCATTAACTAATTGAATCAGGTGTGCGAGCTCTGGAACAGCTGGAGATCCCTGAGTAGAAAATGTAGAACTACTGACTTAATCTACCATTCTCAATTCCCACATGACCATACATGAGTCTTTTAATAGACACTGTTACTGACCATAGTCACAAGCAGCGTAACACAGCAGATTAGATGAACTGGTTGCACAAAAAGAGCTGTGCTCAAACCACGCCCCAAAATATTCTAATGAGCCACAGCCCTACATTTTAATTATCACATAAAGAGGAAAGAGCCCTTTTTTGAACTGCAAAGAACCATTGAAGGGCTCAAAGTATGGTCAGTATGGTTCCACATAGAACCATCACCCTTCCCAAAGAACCCTTGAGGAAACCTCTTTTTTTTGTGTGCAGAAGCCGTCTCTGAAATATCAACACGAAATCTGTTAATCCGTGTACAAATTGTGTTTTTGGTAAGAAGTGGTTTTCCAGTGGATTTATGTAGGCTCTAAGACATTCTGCTGTTACCTTTTAGGTGTATTACTCTCAGTCAGGAGAGGGTGTGATTTCCAAACCATATGAAGGCAGGTTGAAGCCATCCAGCTCTCCAGCTTCTACCAACAATGCCTCAATAACAATAAGCAACATGAAAGTGTCCGATGCAGGGGTCTACACCTGCGAAGTCCACAACTTCCCTGATGTCAGTGGGAAGACTGAGGCAACTATCACTGTCAGCATTCTTGGTAAGTTCTGTTTTAGGTAAGTCACATATAATAATGAAATAGTAACGTATATCCTTCTTCCTATGTTAGTGTAAACACAACACACAACCAGACCTATGAAGCAGTGATCCTGTTTTTCCTGATCTGAGTTTTGTGATCATTGAATTACATGCCGTCTGTGATTCCATTCATTCACAGAGTTACCAGGACAACCTTGCTGGCCTCAGTATCCACAGTAGTTTCCATGGGAACTGGAGCAGACTAGTATCTTCAGTGTCAGAAATTAGAACAGAAACACCGGAGTACAAGACCACCTTCCGACATGTCTCGTACTCCTCAGGAATAGAATGGAGAAACACATGACTCTATTTTCGATTTAATTAATGATTCCCAGTTTGATAAAGCAGATGGGTTGTAGTGAAGCATTATGAGGAAGGCAGTACACTGTATTCTGTCCTAACATGGACATGGTCTTTTATTTTTTATTGTTTATACATTTAATTGTACCAATCCACAATGGCTGCTCATCTTACAAATAATATACTTGCCTACAATTGGTCATGTCTGTTGTATAAATGTGTCATTTTAGTCACCGTAAACACTGCAAGTACCATGATGTACAACATCACCATTGTAACCATAGCAAAGCATTAGAGACACTCAGAGGGATGACATTATCTTTGCTCGACTGCTCATGTTTGATTGAATATATCACTGTAATGACTGGTATCAAGCACTGGCATTCAGTGTTCTGCATTTCAACGTCAAACATACCTACTACTAGACCAAATAGCTAGCTACTGGTCCAGGGCAAGTGTTGATTTTTTTATGTCTAACTTGGCTGTACTCTTTGGAAACTTTCTCTGATTACCGGTAGTTGGATCAACTGGGTCCAGATTGCAGCATATTACATAAAGTTAACACATGCTCTCTCTCTATCACATGGTCTGTAAGAGATGCCCTCTGTGCCGTTCTGTGCTGTCCATGGTGATGTGGAGTCTGGTCACCTGGTTACCCTCACCTGCCACAGTGAGCAGGGAAGCCCCACCCCCTCCTATACCTGGACAAGACTGGACCAGAACAAGACCAATAAACCTGTGCTGGGGTACACCGGTGGGTTGTCATACTGTTCCTCCGTTCTCCATCACTCCTTTGCGCTCTGATTCATTTTTGCTCAACTTTTTATTCTTTCTTTTTCTTTTCAGATCCGAAATTAGGATCCTTGTATATTAGAAACATATCCCAGTTTGAGTTTGGAGAGTACCAGTGCAGTGCCTCTAATGATGTGGGATCTGCCACTTGCACTGTGGAGCTCAATCATGGTACGGGTAACATATGTGATGTTGTTTTTCCTTGTTTATATGATCTGCACACTGCTGTAGACACACTGGTGTAACTAATCTTACCAATAACCCGCCTTTTAACAGAGCTAGGTGATGGGGCCATTGCTGGTGCAGTCATTGGAGCACTTCTTGGAGCTCTCCTAATCATCCTTATTGTCTTGTACATGACCCACTCCATGAAGAAGCAGAAATACAAGGATATCAAGGAAACAGAGATGCAGTGAGTGGTTATGATTTGGGCTGCACTATAAACTCATTGACAATAATAATAATACAAATGTGTGGTGCAGTGTTTCACCTATAATTCCTCTCCCCCTCCAGGGCCAAACCTAAGAGTTCGACCACGGTGGCGTATGAAGGCGTCCCTACCATGGGGAGTAGCCACCAGGCCTTTGTAACCTCCGAGGGGGTTCCCATGGCAACACATAGCCATGCCCATGCTGACGCTGATGGAGAAGAGGCCGAGGCTTAGGAGAAGCCTGACACACACGTCTGGGGTGACATCACTGTCTGGGGTGACATCACTGATCTGAAAAACACTGCTGCACTGAAGGTTACCAATGCCTGTGTGTTTGGAGAGTGATTCCATAGCATTTTTTAGTTTGTTTCTGAGTTTGTGTTTTTGTATAATGTGTGTTTTATTGACACATTTAAATAATGCTTTGTATTTGTTTTGTCATTTTAAGAAAGTTAAAGTTATTGTATTCCGAATATCTTTCTTTCACACGCAAAAAATACTAATCACTCTACAGCCTGATTAATTCTAATATGTGGTAATCCATCCATTCCCTGACTAGATTTCATGATCTAATGACAATTGCATATTCATTGTGACATTCTAAACAATAAAGAATTTTGCATAAACTGTTTCATTACTAATGTGGATATTCACATGCTTTTTTGGAATGACTTGGGGTAAATCCTGACCCTGAGGAGAGCTCTATACTGTATGTTTGGGCTGTAAGGACTGTGATGACTCCCTTCCAGGCACCCTGAGGAGAGCTCTATACTGTATGTTTGGGCTGTAAGGACTGTGATGACTCCTTCCAGGCACCCTGAGGAGAGCTCTATACTGTATGTTTGGGCTGTAAGGACTGTGATGACTCTCTTCCAGGCACCCTGAGGAGAGCTCTATACTGTATGTTTGGGCTGTAAGGACTGTGATGACTCCCAAGGCACCCTTCCAGGCACCCTGAGCAGAGCTCTATACTGTATGTTTGGGCTGTAAGGACTGTGATGACTCCCTTCCAGGCACCCTGAGGAGAGCTCTATACTGTATGTTTGGGCTGTAAGGACTGTGATGACTCCCTTCCAGGCACCCTGAGGAGAGCTCTATACTGTATGTTTGGGCTGTAAGGACTGTGATGACTCCCTTCCAGGCACCCTGAGCAGAGCTCTATACTGTATGTTTGGGCTGTAAGGACTGTGATGACTCTCTTCCAGGCACCCTGAGGAGAGCTCTATACTGTATGTTTGGGCTGTAAGGACTGTGATGACTCCCTTCCAGGCACCCTGAGTTGTGCAATCAGAGGTGGACTCCGCCATTTGACCTTAACGCATCGCTGCTGTCTCCAATAAATACATTTCTAAGAAATAGAATGGAATATAAGACTAGAATAGTGCTCTTTGTTAATGTTGGGTTAACCCTTTTTTTTTATTTTAGAGAGATGGAGAGAGCTGTGTGAGTGCAGAGTCCATCTGATCCCAAAGAACGATTCAGATGAGCATGAAAACAGAGAAGGTTAGTGGACCTATGTCTCTGGTGTGGACAGATTAATACTCCAGAGAATTGGTCTGAACAGTAATGAAAAAAATGATGGTAAAATATTATGCCACATGCTGATTCAAAGACCGTATGAATGACCAGTAGGGGGAGCTGAAAGTCCAGAACTGGTGTTACTGTTAACAAAAACACAAGAAACAACCAAGATTAGTGCTGTGACTGATTTAACAGAAGATAAGAATGGGTTTTAATTCATCGGTTATATTATATACAAATGACAGAAAATAAGATTGTACTCCATTGTCAACTCATCCGAAATGCAAATATCCTAAATATGCACCAATCAGTATTTATCCAAGATTTGAAATGTCTTTGTTCTCTGTAATGAAAAGCTGCTGATCATCTGGCAGAGAAATCATCCATGTGAATGTCTGGCTTTGAACAGCGGGTATATCACTCTTTCCTCTGCTCCTCCATTTCAACTGGTAAGTCTCTGTGATCAATCTATGCTGTCAGTCGAAGCCAAGCTTTTTGAGCAGTAGGTAATAAAACAAACTAATTCAAGCCATAATTGACTTGATAAATCAGTGAATAACAGAGTGAATCCTAACAGTGATTGGATAAAACGACTTAAAACGTAGATAATGTATGGCCTCTACTATACAGACTACTCACATACTTACTTAAATTGATCAGTACTCTCTTATCATTTAATATCAATGTACTTTAATATAAATGTTTTGAAAGCAAGAGAACAATGATTCCATAATAATTACAGAATCTCAAAGTGTTTTCTGAGGAGATAATCCATCATGAACATCAAATTAAGTTTAATTCCAAAACACTACAGTGGGGAGAACAAGTATTTGATACACTGCTGATTTTGCAGGTTTTCCTACTTACAAAGCATGTAGAGGTCTGTAATTTTTATCATAGGTACACTTCAACTGTGAGATATGGAATCTATAACAAAAATCCAGAAAATAACATTGTATGATTTTTAAGTAATTAATTTGCATTTTAATCTGCAAAATCAGCAGTGTATCAAATACTTGTTCTCCCCACTGTATATAGCCATTTTCAGGACTGTTGGTAAATTAGCTTTATTGTTTAAAGACATTCTGAAAGAGATTCGTGTGTTTTTTCCCTATACAGTCATGACATGGGGTTGTTCAATGACAGATATGTTTTTGTTTTAAATCTGTCACTTGATGGTTCCATTTCAGTGAGACAACTAATCATAATAGAAAAATGCTATATGTCCACCTCACTGTCAGAGAAATAAGTAGTACTGCTAGGTTTGACACAGTAACAAATATTAACTTTTTTTAAAGAAATATACAAATTATATGTTTGTGCCATCAACATTAAAATGATTAAATACAATACTATGAGATCTGTATGTAAAACGTTTATTTTTCCTTCTCTTTTCCCACTAGCACTGACTTTGATGATAAATATTTGTTGAGGGAAAATGTACTTGATACGAATGTGATGTGTTGTTGTCTCACCTAGCTGTCTTAAGATAAATGCATTCATTGTAAGTCGCTTTGGAGAAGAGCATCTGCTAAATTACTAGAATGTAAATGACATGTTAGTCATTTAGTAGATGCCCTTATCCAGAGCGACTTACAATGAATGCATTCATCTTAAGATAGCTAGATGAGACAACCACATATCACAATCAAATATACATGATTCAGACATTCCATTACAGCTAAACAATGGATTTATATTGTTTTGGGAGAAGAAGAAAAAGAAAGTTTTCATACATACAAAAATACATTTGAGAAGGATAATATTTTACACAGACATGAAGGTACACCTAAGCAATCCCTCTGATGAAAAACACAAACGTGAGAAATTGGTGGATATAGAGTTTTGGAAAGAAACTCTTCAAATGAAAGCAATGTTGGTGAACTTCACTAATGCAATTGTAAAAGACAAATACCTTCACGGCTCTCTATCGTGTGAAAATATAAATGTACGGATCCCATGTCAGAAAAAAAAACATAATTTTTAAAAGCGCACAAGACTGACACAAGCCTTTGTCAGTGTACTTCATTTAATGAATACATTTTCCGACAGCATAGGGTCGGAAAATCATAGGGTGAGAATGTAGGTCATTTACACGAAATGAAACAGCATACTCATCTTGGGGAATCCTTGTGCGTAAGACATTTAAAAGGTCATGTTGTATATTGACCTTTTAACCATGAGAACATAAGGTCACCCTCCATAAGTGTGAGTAACATACTCAAACAAAAAAGATTGCACAAATTCTCATTTAAAAAAAAAACATTCTTACTGGACCAAAAATTATACAAAGTCCAGTAAGAGCTTGATAACAAGAGTTCATATTTATATATATTTCATAATGTACATTCAATAATATCCTTCTATTCTTATTTTATAGAGTCAATAGTATTAACAGTATTAACGCCTATTATACATGATCTTTTTCCATTAATCCAACTTGGCCATTATCCAAATTAATTTGTGCAAAATGTTAAAACTCCCTGCCTTAGATACTGTAGCTCTATATCTCTGTAATAGATTGGTTAATACTGATGCGTCTGCGGTTAACAGCGTACATGGTCTTGAACTGCCCCTGCAGGGCAAAGAGGATGGTCCTCCTGTAGGTACAGGACATTAAGTAGTAGATGATGGGGTCCAGACAGCTGTTGAGGGCAGACAGGAGCAGAGTGAGCTCGTTGAGGATGTGGAGAATCTGCTTACTGCCCAGGGCCTGGATCACGTCCATTTGGGCCAGCACGTAGGGCACTCTCACCAGGTGGTATGGCAGGAAGCAGAGTGTGAAGATTACCGGCACCACAAAGGTCTTCAGGATCACCCTTCTCTTCCTCTGCTGGGCCTTGGGGTCCCGGTTGCCTAAAGACATGTTTCTCAGCTTGGTGGTTATCCGAGCATAGAAGCTGATAAAGAGGAGGAAGATAGCATAAAAGAAGGCCACCACGGTGAGGTTGGCCATGCCCCCCAGGAGTCCTTTGTGGTGGAAGTGGAAGCAGATCCTATCACAGGGGCGCTCCTTGTCTTTCCTTAGGGAAAAAAGAGACATGGCCAGGACAAGACCTGCCCACACGGAGAAGGACGCCCGGTGGCTCCACCGCACCTTGTGGATTCTCAGGACCCACACAGGCTTGATGATCTTCAGGTAGCGATCCAGACTGATCAGGCTGAGGAACAGGATGCTGGCATACATGTTGACGTAGAAGAATATGCCCAGTACCTTGCAGAGGTAAAAGGGGCCTGGGCTGTTGTGGTAGTAGACCCGCAGGGGAAGACACATCACCAGCAGGAAGTCAGCCATGGCCAGGTGGTTCATGTACACAGCCATGGACGAGTCAGAGTGTTTCCTCAGGAAGAACACAAATATGGTCATGATGTTGCTGACCAGGCCGAAGAAGCAGATTATTGAGTAGAGAATTGGTAAGGCAGGAGAGAGGATGCTGTCATGGACCTCACAGATGGTGCCGTTCACATCAAGCCCACTGGAGTTGTCTCCTAGGTGCATCATCGTCCCACTAACAGGGTGGTATTCAATCTAGTCCCACTGGCCGAGACACAAGCTGAATCACAAGGACGACGCACTCTGATCAATCACCTAAAGAAAGGCAAAGGTGTAATTAAAACCCATGCATTTCAAGGACAGCATTTTATAAACACCATGCATACGTGGATTTTCTTTCAATGGAAGGAAACAAATGTTGATCAAATCATTTGATCAAATCAAATCAAATGTTAAAAGTGATGAAAGTTGCAATATTTGTCAAATATATGCTGTGCTGATTGAAGTCTGAAATAAACTATTATCGAGCCATGTTATTACAACAGGAAATTTAAGTGAGAACTTACCTGGGTAGCTGCTCTGCCCTCCGCTCCGCTCCACTCTCAGTCTCAGACTGAAATGAATGACTTCCTGTCCATGAGCAGTGCTTTCGACAAAACTAAGTCCTATCAAGGAAATACTGAAATGAGTCAACCATCAAATATCCCCTGTCGTGGTAGCTTCTGTGACTTCCTCTATCGCACAGCTGTCACCAAAGGGAAAATGACACAAATGTCTCTGAGTGCCCTGTCTTGACTTTGACAATTAGATGTGGAGGAGTAATACTTGAAGAAAAAACAACATTGTCTTGACATCGTTGTTTTGGGGACAATAAAGGGTTATGATATTCTGCTTCTGGGTCTATGGAGTACAATCATTTTGCAGCAGATTCCTTTGCTTGTCATATGTGAATATGATTATTAAATAATATTACACATTATTGGAATAGAGGTTATGTTTCACCAAGGGAAATACAACATTTACAGAAGTATGACAAGGTACAATGATTTACCATAATCAATTTACCTCTGCTGAGAACACTATGGTTCATATTCCATCAGCACAACTACCTCTTCTTATGTAACTTGTTCATAAAGAACAGTGATTTTGTATGTTGTTGAGGAACACAAGAAGAGCATACTGGAAGTTCTAACTTCTGCTCAAGAAATGATTGGACTATCATATGTCATATTTAAATCTCCACAGGACTGGCCACCCCTCAGAGCCTGGTTCTTCTCTAAGTTTCTTCCTAGGTTCATGCCTTCTAGGGAGTTTTTCCTAGACACTCTGCTTCCACATCTGCATTGCTTGCTCTGGGATTTTATGCTGGGTATCTGATGTAAAAAAGGCTTTATTTAGGACAATTTTATTTGACTGATTTTGAGTTGGGCCTCACAATTCAAAGATTGTGTCAGCTTTTTCAAAGACCGTGACATGATGACTTGATATCTGCCTTATTCAGACAATAGTATGTCCTATCAAGCATCACTAACAATGAATGACCAATGGCACACAACTATTTATGAATAGGAGGAACAAGAATATTACTTCCTATGCTTATTAAATACTAAAACAGTCTCAATAGTAAATCTGATCATGTAAGGGGAAGTTGGAGATTTGTGTGAATATTTGGATGCTTCAAGTGACTTCCTACATCATGAACATTTCATCAAGATATCATGAGAGACTAAACTATGAATCTTCAGTGTCTTGTTACAGGATGTAGCAGCATGTTGTTTTCTAGATATAGAGTCTCACTTCCCATCAAGACAAAACCTCAGACCCTTCACCACACTAACCTGATAGAAGATATAGCAGGACCTGCAGTGACCATCCTATGTTGCCTAGTTAAGTAAAGGTTAAATAAAAAATATATCCGGCTAGAAGGGATACAGCTTTCGTCAGATTAACGTCAAAAGCTGATTTTTTTTTGCATTTTAGCTAACCATAACCCAAACACTTTTCCTAACCTTAACATAATTATCCTAACCTGCTATGTTCATTTTCCTAACCTGCTGAGTAAATTCTCCTAATCTGTTACGAAATGTTAAATCTGACAAAAGTTCAAATTTCTACAGCAGTGTTTCCCAACTCCGATCCATGACTACCCCCAACAGTAAATGTTTTGTTGTGGCCCCGAACAAGCACACCTTATTCTACCTGTTGACAACTAATCATCAAGCCCTTGACATGTTGAATCAGGTGCTGTTGTCCGGGGCTACAACAAAAATGTGTGCTGTTGGGGGTACTGGAGAACTGGAGTTGGAACATACTGTCTTATAAGATCCAAGGTGATGTCCACATGCTGCCATCCCTCCAGTGTAGTCTGATCAATCCAGCTGTAATACACAATTAATTGGTTTATACAGCCTGAAACGAATACCTCCAGAATCATGTAAATGTTCCTTAAAAGCCAAAATGTTGAATAAAATGACATTTAAAATGACTCTACCGCTCGTCTGTGCAGTTTGTCCTTCAGCTGATTAGTCAGACTTCCTCCAGAGTGGCTACTGACCTGAGTGGTGCAGCAGTCTAAGGCATTGCATCTCTGCTAAGAGGTGTCACTAGAGTCCCTGGTTTGAATCCAGGCTGTATCACATCTGACTGTGCTTGGAAATACCATAGGGTGGTGCACAATTGGCCGTGTTTGGCTGGGGTAGGCCATCATTGTAAAAAATAATTTGTTCTTAACTGACTTGCCTAGTTAAACAAATAAAAAATACAGGCAGAAGGCCAACAACCTTTGTGGTGGGTTTGATTCTGCTGACGGTGCATCACTTTACATGCCGGGTCATGACAGAGATGATTTCCTGTTCAAGAGGATGTTAAATGGAAGTTTTCAGGGGTTTTTCATTTGTGGTATAGCAGCTTGAACCTTATACTGGATTAGCAAACCACATATTGAAAAACAAACATGTTAAACAGGAAAGTACATGCCCTAGCAGTCTGCAAAAGCACACAAAAAACGAAACATTAACAACAGCCCACTTTTTGTTATCTTTAAGTCTGGTTTCAACACACCCTCACCACCCACATGCTAAAACTCCCCGAGTCACCGAACGCCAAATTCAGTCATCAGATAAGTCTATGTTATCTATGGTGCCTTGCAACTTTCCTTCTCAGTGTATTTCCAAGAGGTGAAACTACTTCATACACCAGTATGTTTCCAGCAGGTTCTCTTCTCAGTGGTCTTCTGGAATTCCGGAAGCATACTTTAGGCATCTGGAAGCATTTATCATTTGTCCTCTGATAGAATGGACTGTGGTCAGGGAAGTATCTCAATTCGGTGGGGGGGCCTCAGTCGGCAACTCAACAACTGTTGAAAGCTAGAATAGTATAATACACAAAATGCAATTTCTAAACTTGGTTGGTTGCGCATCAGCAGTTTTCCTCGTTATATAACAGCCACTGATAGTCACTCAATTAGTCCA